>NC_090245.1:50515385-50630385 GCF_037325665.1 Littorina saxatilis | reverse complement strand
TTATTTCCCTGTCAAGTAGGTTTAATTTGTACACATTAGAAAAAAAAGTTAAAAAAAAAAAAAGTGATTGCCTACCTACCTACCCTATTTTTTTTGGCTATGTTACCGTAACCACACCTATTTTTTTTTTTTGGCCTTACGCAAAATGTACCAGGGTGGTGCCCGATCAACTCCGTGATTTTTCATGTCTGGGTACCCCTTGACTCAAATCAAGTGAGAAATTCTCTCAACTCCGAAATGTACACGGGACATATAGCAAAGTACTGGACTACTTCCCTCTTTTAAAACTCACACACTCCTGTTCGCCAGGTAACTACCGTGAGAGTCAGCGAACGCCCGTCGTTTGCAAATCATGTGAAATATGCGTTGCAAAATCATTCACCGCTGTTGAAAAGAAAGGGATATAGCTGGCCTTGCGGAGGAGTGTATAACTATGCATTTTGTTGATAGTCATTATGAAGAAATAAATAGCATCCAAGCCGCAGAGCTTATCTAACTCGCAAAATCATACATGGTCTGACTGTCTTGAA
This sequence comes from Littorina saxatilis, assembly GCF_037325665.1. Taxonomy (NCBI): domain Eukaryota; kingdom Metazoa; phylum Mollusca; class Gastropoda; order Littorinimorpha; family Littorinidae; genus Littorina; species Littorina saxatilis. The sequence goes on along the minus strand of NC_090245.1, from coordinate 50,629,855 downwards.
TCGATTATGAGAGGAATACAGAGCAAAAAAGGCAAAGCTGTTCACTATAGGGTACATTCAAGTACCAGCGGGTCTCAAGTGAGCTACGTATACTCAGTGTGACTTGTCCCAGAAAATGTTGTCGGTTCCATTAGAAACACGAAGCATAAAAACAACAACAACAACAACAACAAAGAACAAGAGAAAGTAACAAACAAAAAAGATTAAAAATTTCTCACAGCAAAATACCTTCATGTTTACCATGTTTACACCCGGCCCACACAAAAACAATAACAACTACAAACAACAAGATAAAGTAACAAACAAAAAAGATAAAAATCTCACAGCAAAGTATCTTCATGTTTACCAAGTTTACACGCGTATCAACCTTGTCCACCAACTTGTAGCCTACATCCGGCCCCTTCCCGCCTTGACACCTAACTCTGGCACCACCATTTTCACCCTGGCACTCACTCTGATACAACCCCATCCATCTCACTCTGAAATAACCCCATCCATCTCACTCTGATACAACCCCATCCATCTCACTCTGATGCAACCCCATCCATCTCGCTCTGATACAACCCCATCCATCTCACTCTGATGCAACCCCATCCATCTCTGATACAACCCCATCAGTCTCACTCTGATACAACCAATCCATCTCACTCTGATACAACCAATCCATCTCACTCGGATACAAACCCATCCATCTCACTCGGATACAGCCCCATCCATCTCACTCTGAAATAACCCCATCCATCTCACTCTGATACAACCCCATCCATCTAACTCTGATGCAACCCCATCCATCTCGCTCTGATACAACCCCATCCATCTCACTCTGATGCAACCCCATCCATCTCTGATACAACCCCATCAGTCTCACTCTGATACAACCAATCCATCTCACTCTGATACAACCAATCCATCTCATTCGGATACAAACCCATCCATCTCACTCTGATACAACCCCAGCCATCTCACTCTGATCAGTACAACCCCATCCATCTCACTCTGATTCCCCATCCATCTCACTCTGATACAACCCCATCCATCTCGCTCTGATACAACCCCATCCATCTCACTCTGATACAACCCCAATGGTAATTCTGTATCGGGTTTGTTGTGGAACAACAAAGATATAATTTGTCAAGGTAACCCACTCTTTTTTGCGGATTGGATTAAAAGTGGTATAATGTATGTGAGCGATGTGTGTGAGAATGGACGTTTTGCTACCTATGAAGAAGTGTGTGAAAGAACTGGCTACACTGCAAATAGATTGCTTGAGTACAATGTTGTTCGTACAGCTGTACATCTCCTTTTAAGAAATGTAGCTATAGACGATGTAAATTGTTCAGTCTGTGACATTCCGACCTTTTGTGGAAAAAAAGTGAAATCAGCAAAAGAAATTCGAAAGATTCTCGTAGGAAAAAAATACAGCCCACCCTGTTCAGAAGGATTTTGGAGAAGAAAGTCAGGATTTGAAATCGACGAAAAGAATTGGAACTTAGCAGCCACTGTCACTAGTGAAGTTCGATTACGTGTACTGCATTGGAAAATATTGCAAAACATTTATCCAACTAATATTTTATTGTGTAAAATGAAAGTGAAGGCTGATAAAAACTGTACATATTGTGAGGATGAACTTGATGTATTGGAGCATTTTTTCTTTGAATGCCCAACCGTGCTCAGGTTTTGGAAATATATTGAAGTGTACATTTTAGTAAACATTGGCGAAAGAATTAGGTTGAATGTTACAGATGTGCTTTTTGGTATTAAAAGTAACAGCAAAAATATGAAGAAGATTAATCATATTATTTTAATCGCAAAGATGTGCGTAAGCATTTTTAAAAAAACCGATTCACGATTAACACTGGACATTATTTTTGGAAATCATGTTGTTTTGAGATTTCGTTAGTCTGACGTTTTATTAATTAGAAACAAATTGTTTATTGTCTCTGATTTAAGGTAAAGCATGTAAATGAGAAATTATGTGTACAAACAGAAAACACACAGTTACCAAAAAAAAAAGAAGAAAAAAAAAAGATACAACCCCATCCATCTCACTCTGATACGACCCCATCCATCTCACTCTGATACAACCCCATCCATCTCACTCTGATTCCCCATCCATCTCACTCTGATACAACCCCATCCATCTCACTCTGATTCCCCATCCATCTCACTCTCTGGTACTGGTACTGGTTTGACATGAGACTATTACCCGCTTCAGCACAGACAGACACACAGACACAGACAGACACACAGACACAGACACAGACACAGACACAGACACACACGCACACACACACACATACACACACACACAGAGTCAATTACATGCACGCGCACACACACACACACATACACACACACACACACACACACACGCGCGCGCACGCCCGCACGCAAAACAAGAAACGTAGGTCACAATCGCTCAGTGGTCCAGACACCGTTCCATTTTGTTGTTCCTTTCCTTTAGCGAACATTCGCTCACCGATAACTTTATATTGACTAATTTTTCTTAAACTTTCAAGCGAACAAAGTGGCCGCGGGGATAGGAGCGCAGTATTCAAACACTGTCAATTCCCAAGTCGTGTGTTCGAATCCCACTCTGGTCAAAAAAATGTGCATGTATGTTTGTGTGTGTCCGGACTGGTGCCAGAGTTGGAGTGATGGCTGCAGACTTTGTGTGTGTGTGTGTGTGTGTTTGTGTGTGTGTGTGTGTGTGTTCGGACCTGTTCCAGAGACGGAGTGTTTGAATCCAGAGCCGTGCCAGTGGAACTGTTGTGGTACCATAGTCAATGCCACAGTGAGTTTGGTGGTGCGGCCAGAGAGAGTGTCGAGGTTGTCCGAGTCGAAAGAAATTATAGTGAGTTACAGATTGAGTGTGGTTCTACAGTGAGTTAGGCGGTGCCAGAGTGATAGTGCTGGTGCCCGAGTGAGTTTCAGAGTGAGTGTGACGGTGCCAGAGGGATAGTGCTGGTGCCCGAGTGACTTTCAGAGTGACTGTGGTGGTGCCATAGTGAATGTGTTGGTGCCAGAGTTAGAGTGTTGTACCAGAGTGAGAGTGGTGGTGCCACAGTGAGTCTGCTGATGTCAGAGTGAGGTTGCCAGAACGAAAGTAAATTAAGTGCCATTAGTGCTGGTGTCAGAGAGATGTTGTGTGAAAGTGAGTGTGGCCGTGGTAGAGTGCTGGGCCAGAGTGTCAGAGTGAACGAGTGTGTGGTGGTGCCAGAGTGAGTGTGGTGGTGCTAGAGTGAGGTTGTTTGTGCCAGAGTGAGAGTGCTGGTGTCAGAGTGAGGTTGTTTGTGCCAGAGCAAAAGCCAGAATGTATGCGGGAGTGTGAGTGTGGTGGTGTATTCAAAAGGGGGTTTGCTGCTATTTTAAATTCCCCCCTCCCCTTTTGATGAGACAGTGTGCTTCGATCAGTTTCAACTGTACAGTACATTTATTTCACTGTATTTTATCTCTGTTGCAATAACTTCTCTTATTTGCCTAATTATCAAACAGACAAACGTAACCTTCTGAGGGTTAAAGGCACGCTCTGTCCTGGCAAAACAGTTCTGCTTACCACCTCAGATCTGTCCAGACATTTTACGTAAGATAAAACTATGCCTCCACTTGGACAAATACCGACCATCAATGCCTTCTATGCAGAGTGGAAATTTCTTTGATGAATCAGTATTTTTAACGCTCACCTGTGGCAAAATTGTGAAATTAATTCATAAAAAAATCATCACTCTGCATAGGAAGCAGTCAGGAATGTGTGTGACGGTGTGTGTGTGTGACGGTGTGTGTGTGTGACGGTGTGTGTGTGTGTGTGTGTGTGTGTGTGTGTGACGGTGTGTGTGTGTGTGTGTGACGGTGTGTGTGTGTGACGGTGTGTGTGTGTGTGTGACGGTGTGTGTGTGTGTGTGTGACGGTGTGTGTGTGTGTGACGGTGTGTGTGTGTATGACGGTGTGTGTGTTATGTTATATGAAGTCTTATATCGCGCGCGTATCTTCAGACTTGGACTCAAGGCGCAGGGATCTATTTATGCCGTGTGTGTGTATGTGTGCGCGTGTGTGTGTGTGTTTGTGTGTGTGTGTGTGTGTGTGTGTGTGTGTGTGTGTGCGCGTGTGTGTGCGCGTGTGTGTGTGTGTGTGTGTTTGTGTGTGTGTGTGTGTGTGTGTGTGTGTGTGTGTGTGTGTGTGTGTGTGTGCGTGCGTGCGTGCACGTGTGTGCGTGTGTGTATGTGTGGGTATGTGTAAACGTGTGCGTGTGTGTGTGCGTGTATGTGTGTGTGTGTGCGTGCGTGTGTGTGTGTGTGTGTGTGTGTGTGTGTTCAAGTTAGGGAGGGGCATGGGCGGTATTTCTTAACCCATGCGAAATCCTGGCAAGATCTGAGACGCTGACCTCAAATATTTTCACAGCAAGGACTGTGCCTCTAACTCTGTCCCCATTTTCAGAGCCAGGCAGAGCTAGACACAACGCACAATGACAGATTTTGACCAGAAGAGTACCGGTCAGGGACCGGAAGGGATTACACCTGTAGAGCAGACCAGCGATAACCCCAACGTCAAACACCTGTGGCTTATTCCAGTGGATTTGAATTTTGTCAAGTCATTGGAAGGAATCATGGACCTGGTCATTGCGGTAAGTCAGTTTTGCTACATTGCTGTTGGCGCACTGGTCATTGCTGCAGGCTAAGTGGTCATTGCTATGGCCCAAGTACAAGTGGTCATTGCTATGGGCTAGGTGGTCATTGCTATAGGCTAACTGGTCATTGCTATGGGCTAAGTGGTCATTGCTATAGGGTAAGTGGTCATTGCTATAGGCTAACTGGTCATTGCTATGGGCTAAGTGGTCATTGCTACATGCTAACTGGTCATTGCTATTAATTTTGAAATAAGGCCTTATTTGTTGGAAATAAGGGCTTATTTCCAGAAATAAGGCCTTATTTCCTTAAGGCTTTATTTTTTGGATTTTTGACCCTTAGTTGTGCCAAGGATATTAGTGGTCATTGCTATAGGCTAACTGGTCATTGCTATGGGCTAAGTGGTCATTGCTACAGGCTAAATAGTCATTGCTGTAGGCTAACTGGTCATTAAGGAGGTTTAGAAACTGCGTCCCTATCAGCTACGTCACCTACCAGGACACCTATCTCACATGCGGGTCGCGCTGCGTGTGGTGATTAGGTACGTATTCACGTAGCAAACCCTTCCATACGTCAGCGCAACGTATGTCAGATTTTTATCAAGTCCAACCATCCGAGAAGGGTGTAAGGATGCTCAATATTTTCTGGAATCTTTCCTTCACCCTTCAGTCCATATTAATTCATAATTCTGGTTTGTATACATCGTAGTCGCCGATGTGTCAAGAGCATGACCCCACGAACGACAAGGCGCTGAGACTTACGTCGCGTATCCTTCTGTGGGCCTATTGAGTGTGCTCGCCTCGATTCACTTCGAAAAGCTGACACAGAAAGCAAAATACCGCTCGTTCAAATCAAATGTATTTTGTAGTTAAATCTGTTCAGTGGAATGAATTCAATCCCTACGGTAGAAAAATAATGGAAAAGCTCCCCTAAAATGGATTTTAGTGCAAATGTGTCGGTGTCTCGATAATACGTGAACACTGTGACCTTCTTTTTGACAACTTCTGAGCGTCAGATACCACGTTACGTGCATACTACACCCCTATCACTGCGGAGTATTCCCACTGTCGATCGCTGTGCGTGCTTCTGATACGGGCGTGATCACGTATAAAACAGTTTTTATACATGAAGGCAACGTATCTCATATTACTTTAAAATCTAAATATGAACCATTCAAATAAAGTATGAGACCTCCTCTTATCGCATTTTCCTATATCCTGGCGCATTAACCACATTCTTTAGTTGTGTGGTTGCTTGACTAAAATTAAATAAATCGGGTGACCCGTTCCAACGGCTCTGCGATATCACAGCAAACCATGAAGCACGCAAGGACGACCCAAGCTAAATATTTAGAAATGTCATCTCGACCAAAATACTCCCAGGAAGCGTATGTTCAAATAGACTGAAAACTGATTCAGCATAACAGTAACCTTTTCCCAGGAACAGATCAAGTCTGCTTCAGTGGTAACCCAATGCACACGTGTATCATCAGGGGCGGATCTGGGGGGGGGGGGGGTGCAATGGGTGCAATTGCACCCCCCCCCCCCAGCGGGACCACACAAAAAAAAAAAAAGAAGAAAAATGTATCACCTGAAAATAGCACTTTACACGCTCAGATTGCACCAGATTGCACAATTTTGCTTCCTTTTTAAAAAAAAATTCCGGGGGGCATGCCCCCGGACCCCCCTAGCATGCTCGGCGCTCTCGCGCCATCGGTTCGGCGCTTCGCGCCATCGGTTCGGCGCTTCGCGCCTTCGCTGATAAGATACAAAACAAAACAAAAAAGAACTTTGCACCCCCCCCCTTTCAAAACCCAGATCCGCCCCTGATCATGTGTGTGTGGTGGGTGGGGGGTGGGGGGTGTTGTTTAGTTTTGGTTAGTAAAACTGCCTAGCAAGAATGCTTTGTTTCATAAAGACTTTGTAAACGACCATAAAGTAATGTTCCGTCCAATTCATTTGAATTGAAGGCTAGGTTTGGGTACACACATAAAGGCATGCGCGTATGCATGCACGCACACACGCACACCCACAAACACACACACACACAGACAGACAGACAGACAGACAGACAGACAGACAGACACACACACACACATACACACACACATACACACACATACACACACACACACACTCGCACACACATGGCGTCGCCCATTTACACTGACAGACAGACAGACAGACAAGCAGACAGACATACAAACACACACACATACAAACACACACACATATACACATTCGCACATGCACATGACAGTCAGAAACACAACGATGCCCACTTACACACTAACACACACCCTTATAAGCGGGGGGTGAAAGCGTGGTGGCCAGTGACCCAGAACGAACACAAACCAACGCTCGAAGTTCGATTGCCCTACTTTTCTTTTCTGTTTCCTTTAAAAAAAAAAATCATTGACTTTACCTGCTGGTTAACACTCGGTATGATCTGGGTCAGTGGAACATAACTTCCACGTGCAGCACACAGCGACACCGACACAATGACAGCAGCAGTTTCAACACTGGGTATTGTTGCAGACTTTAGCGCGCTGTCCACGATTTTTTAAAGCACCAGTTTTGGAGTTTTGCCCTACTTTGATAGGTGACACGGTATCTAACGAGCAGTTTTTACAACTTTCCTCTGCGTGACTTATCTCGATAGGGATAGGTGAGGTCCCGCGGGGTACGTAACGCAATATCTAAACCTCCCTATTGTTATGGGCTAACTGGTCATTGCTATTGGCTAAGCGGTCATTGTTATGGGCTAAGTGGTCATTGCTTTAGGCTAACTGGTCACTGCCATACGACAACTGGTCATTGCTATGGGCTGATTGGTCATTGCTATGGGCTAACTGGTCATTGCTATGGGCTATGTGGTCATTGTTATGGGCTAGGTGGTCATTGCTATAGGCTTAATGGTCATTGCTAGCAGCAACAGCCATGCAAGGGGATGCTCCGCTGACTGATTTGTCTTACAGTATTTTGTTTTTCTTACAGATGTTGTCACTGATAGCATGGATCTGCATTGCACCAGCCATACCTGTGTATTGCATCGATGCGTACGGGGGCGGCTACTCCTTCTTTGAATTCTGTGCCGGCTCCACGTTTCTCACCATGACCCTGTGGTATATCATGTTCGTCGTCATGATCAACCAGCGGCTAAAGATTGTTCCATGGCGTCTTGGGGTACGCTGACATGCAGCAGTGGCCTAGTTGCGCAGCCTGACTGTAGTTGAATAAAGTGATGAGAGGGAGAGAGTGCGACTTAGAGAGTGACTGAGAGAGCGAAAGAGAGAGAGAGAGAGAGAGAAAGAGAGAGAGAGAGAGAGAAAGAGAGAGAGAGAGAGAGTAAGTATGTGAGTGTGTGTGTGTGTGTGTGTGCGCGTGTGTGTTTATGAGTGTGTGTGTGTGTGTGTGTGTGCGTGTGTATGAGTGTGTGTGCATGTGTGTGTGTGTGATTCAGTGTTTGTATGTGCGTGTGTGTAAATGTGTGTGCATGTGTGTGTGTATGTGTGTGTGTTTGTATGTGTGTGTGTGTTTATGAGTGTGTGTGTGTGCGTGCGTGTGTTTATGAGTGTGTGTGTGTGCGTATGTGTGAGTGTGTGTGTGTGTCAGTGTTTGTATGTGCGTGTGTGCATGTGTGTGTGTGTGTGTGTGTGTGTGTGTGTGCCTGTTCCCATCAACAGAAAGATGACTTTTTCCAGGGGAGGATCATGATGTCGGTGTTAAGCAGCTCAGTCAGGATCTTGGGATGTGCACACACATTCGAGAAGACTATAACTTTAAACAAAATGAAACGACAAATCATGAGTGAAAAGACCCCAAACATTATCATTAATATTATTATTATAATAATAATAACTATTGTAATTCAATCAAGTTTGCGTTTTAATGAAACAGATCCTGTGATTGGTCAGAATGCCCCAACTCATTAAAAATTACAGGTGACTCGCTAAAAAATCCATTAACAACCTGCTGGCGAGGCGCATTGATACAACCTCAACTAGTCTCGGTTAGCTTTGAGGGTCATTTTACAAGTAGGAAATATGAAGTACCAACGAAATACCGAGACCATAAGGTATGCGAAGTGATGACGTCGAATACGTGACGTAAGTTGATGCATGAATTCTTTCGGACAACGTCAGTCAATTCCAAAGATCGCTTTTGTGATGAAAAGAATTTGTTTTGAGTTTGCTGTCCAGAAACCCGTCAAAAAAGATGGGAAAATGTATGTGAAAGAAAACAAAACAGGAGGAGAGTGATACGATAGGAATACAGAGACATATTTCTTGGGACTTGACCCTTGCAGGTAGGTGGACTGAAAGTAGTGTGTGAACAGAACAGAACCAATTCTGTCTGTTTACCATCGCATGAAAGCATGAAAGACATCGTCGTCAGATTGAATTACAATAACATAAACACGCTTCCATTTGAAACTTCTCGGTCTTCATCGTGGATTGACGCCCTCCCAAAATCTAATTGAAGCCCTCCGTCGCTTCGCTCCGTCGGGCTTCAATTACCTTTGGTCGGGCGTCAATCCCGATGAAGACCTCGAAGTTTCAAATGGAAGCATGTTAATGTGTAATTATTACTATTATCATTATTATTATTACTATTATCATTATTATTGTCTAAAACAGCAACTGATCATCCTGGGGGGTTTCGGAGCGCTGTACGTCATTGCTGCTATCGTAGTTGCTGCGCGTACTTGTCACCAAGGGTCCCTGGCGGCTGCTTCGGTGAGATCGTTTTCCTTTCTTCTTCGCTTTCTTTAGGACTTTGGGAGAATTCCGTGAGAGAGAGAGTGTGTTTGTGTGTGTGTGCGCGTATGTGTGTGTGAGTGAAATAGAGAGAGAGTCATGCCATCAATGAATCAATCAATATGAGGCTTATATCGCGCGTATTCCGTGGGTACAGTTCTAAGCGCAGGGATTAAATTTTTTTAATGCAATTTATATCGCGCACATATTCAAGGCGCAGGGATTTATTTATGCCGTGTGAGATGGAATTCTTTTTTTACACAATACATCACGCATTCACATCGGCCAGCAGATCGCAGCCGCATTTCGGCGCATATCCTACTTTTCACGGCCTATTATTCCAAGTCACACGGGTATTTTGGTGGACATTTTTATCTATGCCTATACAATTTTGCCAGGAAAGACCCTTTTGTCAATCGTGGGATCTTTAACGTGCACACCCCAATGTAGTGTACAACGAAGGGACCTCGGTTTTTCGTCTCATCCGAAAGACTATCGCGTCCTGTGATTGTTTGAATCGTTGTTAGCAACAGCACCAATATCTTCTGACCACAGACAATCCCAGACTCGTTGACACACTCACGCAACTGAGGCTTATGGGCAGAATATACCTGCGTAGTTTCAGCGGCACAGACGACGCACTGCCTATTATTTATGTCGCGATAGGGATTATGACGAGTACTTGGCCTGTTTTCCTTTCATGCAAGGTGTAGCGGACTGGGATAAGCTGCAGTGCGTCGTCGGTCCTGCTGAAGTTACATATATGTGAGCGGAGCCCCTTACGTTTCTGCTTACTTTTTTTCAGGCCTTCGGCTTTCTCACAACGATCGCGATGGCGGGCCACTTCTACTATTCGTTCAGACTGTGGAGGGAGACAGAGGTACCGGCCGCGAGGGCCGCCACAGACACCACAACACAAGGCGACACAAGCGGCGTTGCCACAGTCACAGATCGTTACTAGCACTGAACTTCTTCATAACGCATTGGAGGCCTGTATACCGGGTAGGACATGTATACGAACGCTCAACTGACGTAAAAACTAACTATATCATTGTGCCGCATTCTTGAGTGACGCGTCAGTTTCATCAGTTACTTACAGCTGACAAGCCTGTTGGAATCCCAGTTCGTTTAAGGTAAGCAAAAAAAAAAAATTGTCTGTTTAGGGTAACATGACCAAAAAAAGTAGGGTCGGTAGGTAGGTATTTTTTTTGTTTTTTGTTTTTTTTTTGTTGTTGTGTAAATGCTATGTTGGCTGAACATTCACTTCTTATATTTGATGAATACATGTTTCAAAACTAACGTATAAATAAAACAGAGAGAAAGGGAGAGAAAGAAACGCCAAATGTCTTTTTTTTAGCATTTTTACCTCTTTTTTTTCTTTTTTTTTGAAATCAAAAAAAAGTTTTTGGGTCGGCGCCAAATCGATAGGGTCGGTCGGGTTACCCTAAACAGACAATTTTTTTTTTGGCCTAAGCAAACCCCAAGGACTTCGCGCAAAATTGCGTTTTGTGTGTGTTCGCGCTACACACTTGAATACAAACCGATTTGAACCAAACTTGCTCGGTACATACCTTAATTATTAAAGAATGCAGGGTGCAAACTTCAGTAAGTTATCGGCAGAAACAATTTCATAATATCAGATTTTTATGACCGAGTGTTGGGACGCCAACGTCAATGGTCGGAGTAGTGTAACGTTACACACATGTGATCAAAACTATTCATCCGATTGTCCATCCTGAACTCAGGTCAAAATGAGTTCGGCTCATTCTCTCCCTGACAGGATGCCTTGAGTTTCTTGTCTGGCAAGGAAACCGATTTTTTTTTTACATATTTAGAGCTTTTTGTAATGTATTATTGATATAAGCAGATTTGCGATCGTCGATAATGATTTTTCATGGTGTTTTGTAATTTTTAAATTACAAAGGAATTGATATGTAAGACAGTTTCAAGCGAGCTATTTTTCGCGGCTGTATTTACTGTGCAAACAACTCTTAATATGGCAAAAGTGTCACGTGATAATCAACCGTTTGGTTTCGGCACTCACTGGAGCAGACGATTTTTTCTGTAACCAGTTGACAGTGATGAAACCATATATTACGGTCTCCTTCCGGCAGCAGTCCCAAAATTTCGACTTATTTTGACCTTAGAACGATGTCTTTATCATAACTGTGAAGAACAGAACGGAGATCACTGTCGAAGTCGGCCAATCTGCAATCATTTTTGTCTCGCAAACACTGATCTCAAATTTAGATCACTGCTCGCGAAAACCATATGGGAGATAACTCTGTATTTTTGTTTTGATAGATTCGCGTAGCGTCCGGTCAGGGAGAGAATGAGCCGAACTCATTTTGACCTGAGTTCAAATTTGGGTGGAGTGTCCAAAAATGACTCTTCTGGGTTTTGTTCCTCCAGATTCCTCTACACCAAAGATCCACTGTCTGACTGTTTCCTGTGCAATGTTTACATCCGTTGCTGAATTCATGCGGCAGATTAATAGAATTGTCGGTTGCAAAAGAATTCAGTACAAAAAGAAAAATTCCCACTTTGCATAGATGTGTCCAAGTGGAAGCTACAGCCTGCCTTTAGAGAACGTACAAGCCCTAAATGCGCAGCTCCAGTTTGTGCCAGATTATGTAGATTCTGACTTCTCAGGCTCTGACGTTTGTGAAACGTTTCTATTTAGGATCCTTCTCAACCGAGTAATAAAAAGTCATATGTCAGCACACACAAAAAGAAAACAAGTAAGCTTTCCTTTTTGTGTGTTTCCTTCAAATAAATAGGTACAGTGTAGATTTATTGTTATAAAACAGAGCCGCCTCCTAGACCAGGCAACGTTTCTCAGTAATTAACCGGTCTTATTCCCATTGTTTTCTTTTACATTTTTGAGAATCATAAGAATTTATTTTTCGTTGCGGAGTTGCTTGTATTGTTTTTTCTCTCTTTTTCTTCTGTCTATTTTTCTTTGTATTACGTGTTTGCATAAGTATTCTCAAAGATTTGAATAATCAGAGAGAGGTGATAGTTTACATTGTACCATGTACATCAGAGCATGCTGCACTTCTTATTTGTGTAACCGAGTGCCGTAACACTACGATCACCTCGGGAGGCGAAGTGAAATCAAGCAGGATTGAAAATGTTAGGGCTAATTTCTTATGGCAATCCGAATGGTGCAAAAGTCCCTTTTAGCTCTTGATGTCTAAATAACACATTATTTAGCTAAATAACGCGTTATTTAGCTAAACAATGCTTTATTTAGCTATATCATGCATTATTTAGCTAAATAATGCATTGTTTAAATTAAACAATGCATTATTTACAGATACAGAAAAAAGAGAGCCCAGAGCACTAAATAATGCATTGTTTAGCATAAATAAGAGATTGTGTTTGTAAATAACTCATTATTTATAAATAATTACGCGTTTTCTCTAAACAATATATTATATGTAAATAAAGTGTTATTTAAATAAATAAAATATTATTTAGATAAATAAAATATTATTTATCTAAATAAAATATTATTTAGATAAATAAAATATTATATGTAAATAAAATATTATTTATCTAAATAAAATATTATTTATCTAAATAAAATATTATTTAGATAAATAATTTATTATTTAGATAAATAATGTTTTATTTAGATAAATAATTTATTATTTACTGTTTTTGCCTTGAAATAGTATTATTACACTAAATAATGCTTTATATAGCTATATAATAGGTTTCCGCTATATAATTCATGATTTGGTAAATAATACATTATATACCGTAAATAAAATATTATATACCGTAAACAATTCATTGTTTAGCGCATCGCGAAGCCGTTTTTTCTCTTGTTGTTTTTTTCCACGTGTTTCCGTGGATCCACGAGAGCTCTGTTGATTCTCAAACTGACCAATCAGACAACTAGCATCTGTACACTAATTAAAGTCCCATTGTTGAGTGTGACGAAAACTCGTGGTGACGATTTTAAAACATGTTGGGTCACGCATGGTCCAATCTTACATGGTCCAATCTTACATGGTCCAACCTTACATGGTCCAACCTTACATGGTCCAATCTTACATGGTCCAATCTTACATGGTCCAACCTTACATGGTTCAACCTCACATGGTCCAATCTTGCATGGTCCAATCTTACATGGTCCAACCTTGCATGGTCCAACCTTGCATGGTCCAACCTTGCATGGTCCAATCTTACATGGTCCAATCTTACATGGTCCAACCTTACATGGTCCAACCTTACATGGTCCAACCTTACATGGTCCAACCTTACATGGTCCAATCTTACATGGTCCAATCTTGCATGGTCCAATCTTACATGGTCCAACCTTGCATGGTCCAACCTTGCATGGTCCAATCTTACATGGTCCAACCTTACATGGTCCAATCTTACATGGTCCAACCTTACATGGTCCAACCTTACATGGTCCAATCTTACATGGTCCAACCTTACATGGTCCAATCTTACATGGTCCAACCTTACATGGTCCAACCTTACATGGTCCAACCTTACATGGTCCAACCTTACATGGTCCAATCTTGCATGGTCCAATCTTGCATGGTCCAACCTTACATGGTCCAACCTTACATGGTCCAACCTTACATGGTCCAATCTTACATGGTCCAATCTTACATGGTCCAACCTTACATGGTTCAACCTTACATGGTCCAATCTTACATGGTCCAATCTTGCATGGTCCAATCTTACATAGTCCAACCTTGCATGGTCCAATCTTACATGGTCCAACCTTACATGGTCCAACCTTACATGGTCCAATCTTACATGGTCCAACCTTACATGGTCCAACCTTACATGGTCCAATCTTACATGGTCCAATCTTGCATGGTCCAATCTTACATGGTCCAACCTTGCATGGTCCAACCTTACATGGTCCAACCTTACATGGTCCAACCTTACATGGTCCAATCTTACATGGTCCAACCTTACATGGTCCAATCTTACATGGTCCAATCTTACATGGTCCAACCTTACATGGTCCAACCTTACATGGTTCAACCTTACATGGTCCAATCTTACATGGTCCAATCTTGCATGGTCCAATCTTACATGGTCCAACCTTGCATGGTCCAACCTTGCATGGTCCAATCTTACATGGTCCAACCTTACATGGTCCAACCTTGCATGGTCCAATCTTACATGGTCCAACCTTACATGGTCCAATCTTGCATGGTCCAACCTTACATGGTCCAATCTTACATGGTCCAACCTTACATGGTCCAATCTTACATGGTCCATATATATTATTGGACCATGTAAGATTGGACCATGCAAGGTTGGACCATGTAAGGTTGGACCATGTAAGATTGGACCATGTAAGGTTGGACCATGTAAGGTTGGACCATGTAAGATTGGACCATGCAAGGTTGGACCATGCAAGATTGGACCATGCAAGATTGGACCATGTAAGATTGGACCATGTAAGGTTGGACCATGTAAGGTTGGACCATGTAAGATTGGACCATGTAAGGTTGGACCATGTAAGGTTGGACCATGTAAGGTTGGACCATGTAAGATTGGACCATGCAAGGTTGGACCATGCAAGGTTGGACCATGTAAGATTGGACCATGCAAGATTGGACCATGTAAGGTTGAACCATGTAAGGTTGGACCATGTAAGATTGGACCATGTAAGATTGGACCATGTAAGGTTGGACCATGTAAGGTTGGACCATGTAAGATTGGACCATGTAAGGTTGGACCATGTAAGGTTGGACCATGTAAGGTTGGACCATGCAAGGTTGGACCATGTAAGATTGGACCATGCAAGATTGGACCATGTAAGATTGGACCATGTAAGGTTGGACCATGTAAGGTTGGACCATGTAAGATTGGACCATGTAAGGTTGGACCATGTAAGGTTGGACCATGTAAGGTTGGACCATGTAAGATTGGACCATGCAAGGTTGGACCATGCAAGGTTGGACCATGTAAGATTGGACCATGTAAGATTGGACCATGTAAGGTTGGACCATGTAAGGTTGGACCATGTAAGATTGGACCATGTAAGATTGGACCATGCAAGGTTGGACCATGCAAGGTTGGACCATGTAAGATTGGACCATGCAAGATTGGACCATGCAAGATTGGACCATGCAAGGTTGGACCATGTAAGGTTGGACCATGTAAGGTTGGACCATGTAAGATTGGACCATGCAAGGTTGGACCATGCAAGATTGGACCATGCAAGATTGGACCATGTAAGGTTGGACCATGTAAGGTTGGACCATGTAAGGTTGGACCATGTAAGATTGGACCATGTAAGGTTGGACCATGTAAGGTTGGACCATGTAAGATTGGACCATGCAAGGTTGGACCATGCAAGGTTGGACCATGTAAGATTGGACCATGCAAGATTGGACCATGTAAGATTGGACCATGTAAGGTTGAACCATGTAAGGTTGGACCATGTAAGGTTGGACAATGTAAGATTGGACCATGTAAGGTTGGACCATGTAAGGTTGGACCATGTAAGATTGGACCATGTAAGATTGGACCATGTAAGGTTGGACTATGCAAGATTGGACCATGTAAGGTTGGACCATGTAAGGTTGGACCATGTAAGGTTGGACCATGTAAGGTTGGACCATGTAAGGTTGGACCATGTAAGATTGGACCATGTAAGGTTGGACCATGTAAGGTTGGACCATGTAAGGTTGGACCATGTAAGATTGGACCATGCAAGGTTGGACCATGCAAGGTTGGACCATGTAAGATTGGACCATGCAAGATTGGACCATGTAAGATTGGACCATGTAAGGTTGAACCATGTAAGGTTGGACCATGTAAGATTGGACCATGTAAGGTTGGACCATGTAAGGTTGGACCATGTAAGGTTGGACCATGTAAGGTTGGACCATGTAAGGTTGGACCATGTAAGGTTGGACCATGCGTGACCCAACATGTTTTAAAATCGTCACCACGAGTTTTCGTCACACTCAACAATGGGACTTTAATTAGTGTACAGATGCTAGTTGTCTGATTGGTCAGTTTGAGAATCAACAGAGCTCTCGTGGATCCACGGAAACACGTGGAAAAAAACAACAAGAGAAAAAACGGCTTCGCGATGCGCTAAACAATGAATTGTTTACGGTATATAATATTTTATTTACGGTATATAATGTATTATTTACCAAATCATGAATTATATAGCGGAAACCTATTATATAGCTATATAAAGCATTATTTAGTGTAATAATACTATTTCAAGGCAAAAACAGTAAATAATAAATTATTTATCTAAATAATAAATTATTTATCTAAATAATAAATTATTTATCTAAATAATAAATTATTTATCTAAATAATATTTTATTTAGATAAATAATATTTTATTTAGATAAATAATATTTTATTTACATATAATATTTTATTTATCTAAATAATATTTTATTTAGATAAATAATATTTTATTTATCTAAATAATATTTTATTTATTTAAATAACACTTTATTTACATATAATATATTGTTTAGAGAAAACGCGTAATTATTTATAAATAATGAGTTATTTACAAACACAATCTCTTATTTATGCTAAACAATGCATTATTTAGTGCTCTGGGCTCTCTTTTTTCTGTATCTGTAAATAATGCATTGTTTAATTTAAACAATGCATTATTTAGCTAAATAATGCATGATATAGCTAAATAAAGCATTGTTTAGCTAAATAACGCGTTATTTAGCTAAATAATGTGTTATTTAGACATCAAGAGCTAAAAGGGACTTTTGCACCATTCGGATTGCCATAATTTCTTAGCCCTATAAAAACTGTTATGCAAACCCGAAGGTTTCCATGACCATACAGACAATCGGAAACCACCAGACCCCATCACAAACAGAATTCCACAATCCACCGGTGTTGACTTAAAGGCCAACAACTCGGGTGCAGAGTCTGCCGTGAAAGGAGCGGTAGCCTCCCCTGTCACATTTCAATAATGTATTTCCCCAGGCTTGCATTCCGCCCTTCTGGCCCAGACTACATGCTTAACTGTTCAAAGATGCTTTTACGTAATGTCAGTGCATGTTCAAAGTCACAAGGCCAGAATCGGCGGCCATTGCAAACACACTCTCACGAAAATTATCCTTTTTGAATGAGGAACATATTCCGGCATTTCTAGTTCTCTTTTTGTCAAAGTTATGGTGGTTGTGATGTGGCACTAGTTTTGTTTTTCTTCCAAAATGCCCTGGCTCCTACTTCTTGTTGTAAAGCAAACACAAGTTTCTGTGTACAACCAGATTTTAATGCATCACATAGTCTTGACAAATTTAGGCATTTGATTTGTGCTATGAAAATGTCTGTATTTTTTTGTTTTATTGCATATTTTGTATTTGATTTTGCTTGCTTGTGACGTCCATTTAAATCCCGGACTTCGGGACATAAGGCGTTCTGAAGAATTAGTTGTCGTACACATGAATGTGAAAAGTTTAAGACATTAATTGGATATTTCGGAATGTGAAATGATATTGTTACCCTGTCTGAGACTTGGATGTCAGAAGCAGTCAGTGACAATGAGATGTGTATTTAATATTTTCATTAACCAGTACAGAAAGATCGACAAAAATTAATGATTCCCGCGGTGGGGTTGCAGTCTATGTTAAGAATAATTTAATTTGCAAATACAGTAGAATCCGCTTGATAAGGCCATGTTTAATAAAGCCACCCGCTTGTTGAGGCCAATTTCTGACTGCACGTATTTTTCCTTATGTTTTATGCTTATGCTTTTATTAAATCCACCCGCTTAATATAGCCACTTTTGTCCTGCACCAAGGTGACCTTATTAAACGGAGTCTACTGTATAGACCTGATTGAGATGTTAAAGATTTAGAAGCAGTTTGGATTAAAACGAAATTGAATCAGTAGACAATTCCTGTTGGTTTCTTTTACAGACCTCCAAATTCAACCGTAGATTATTGGAAGTCGGTCGATCAGTCGATTAGAATGGTTGGTAACTTACCACACAAATATTTTGGTTTTGGTGATTTTTAATTCTGATTGCGGTAATAATCCCTCACCACACTTATAAGATATTGTTTCCTTGAATAATTTACATGGATTGGTTTGATTCGATTCCCTTCCAGAATAACCGAAATGTCCAAAACTTGCATCGATCTAACCCCAACCCTAACCCAAAGTATAGACATTGTTGACGAGGTCTTAAATTGGTCTTGCCCCCTGTTTGTAGTGATCACTCAGTTCAATTAATGAAGTTAAAAATCACGTCTCCAAAGAGAATCGATTTAAACGTGTTATTTTTGATTATAATAAATTAAATGTTGATGATTTAATGATTGAATTACAGAATGTTAATTGGATTGAGATCGTGAGTCAAGATTGTATTGACGAGGCAGCACAGACGTTTTCATAAAACTTATCCCCGAGTACGCTAGTACAAGGGTCCAGCAGACTTTAATTGTCTGTCTGTGTGTGTGTCTCGACTTAACAGCTTATTGCTGTGAAACTACTGGGCGCAGTTCGTTCAAAAGTTGATACACTAACTTGATAATAGGTCCGATTGATCGTATTAAAACTTCATAATGTTACCTGGGACCTAAATGCGAAATAAACCACAAAAAAAACGACTTGGCGGTGGGATGAATTCGCGGTGCAACAGCCAGCCAGGCAGTCTGATAGAACGGTGCAAGGTCTCGGCAAACCAAGACTATCACGCCGTGGATGGTGGCACGCCTAGTTTTGTCCACCGCAGGAACAACACCCAATTCGTTCCCCCGCACGCGGAAGCAAAATTGTTATCTCGCAAAGGAATTGCCCTGTGAAGGTACGTTGTGGCAAATCACATTAAATAACATATTCTTACTACAACTCACATAAATAGCATTAACTTCAGTTTGATGCGTAAGACATTGAAGTACTAACCCTGGAAACAGGGGGAGGTAACCCCCAAATCAAAACAAAACCTTGACAACAAGGCCCTGGTAGTTACCTCCCCTCACCGGTAGCCCGCGCATGCGCGGCACATAACACCGGCAAACTCATTCCCTTCTTCAACACCGTGCTGTACAGACGTGTTGGTACTTGCTGGGCTTTTCAGCCTTGGGTCTCCTGTGAGGACGCCCTTTTGACCCTGGTTCATCTTGCTAGCTGTTGGTGAGATCTTTCTGGTTTACAACGTTTGTTTATGGTAACTGTTCACTTGTGAAAATGTCTTTCTCCGTTTCTCGGAGTTTGTTTGGTTTTCACTTGGGCGGGAGAGAGCTGTTGCTCTCTCAGACATGTTTTGTCTCTCCCGCTGAGCAGTTATTTTGTTGTTCAAGCCTAGTCTAGTGACTTATCTGTAACGTTTTCTTGTTATAGCTTGTGCCGCCATTTGCATTTGTTGGTAAATGGCGTCGTACTTTGTGCTCCGTCTTACGGAGTCGTTCTGTTTACACGGATTTTACTGTAGTGCTGCCAGGCGGGTGACTTTCGTTTTTCCGCCTAGCAGTTATTTTGTTGTTCAAGCTTAGTCTAGTGACTTATCTGTAACGTTTTCTTGTTATAGCTTGTGCCGCCATTTGCATTTGTTGGTAAATGGCTTTGTACTTCGTGCTCCGTCTTACGGAGTTGTACTTTTAACACGGCGACTTTTACTGTAGTGCTGCCAGACAGGCGACTTTCGTTTCCCTGCTGAGCAGTGTGTTCTTTCGTTAAGCTTAAGTCTAGTGACTTACTCCTTACAGGCTTGGTGAGCTTGCGCCGCCTTTGTTCGTGTTATGTTAAAGCTTGTTCTCCGTTCTCGGAGTTGTAGTTTCAACATGGCGGTCTTTAGCGTTAGCTCTGTCGGGCAGGGTACTTTGTTACCTGCTGAGCAGTTTGTTCTGTTGTGTAAGCTTAGGTCTTATGACTTATCTTTTACAGATTATTTTGTCTTTACCTGTGCCGACCTTTGTGTGTTGGTATTCTGTTTTTTACTACATGTCTCCGTCTTGACGGAGTTCTAGTCGTCAACATGGCGGACTTGCGTTGTGACGTGCCGCCATTTGCATTATTTTTTCTGCCGGTTGTTGAACTTTTGGCTCCGTTTTCTGGAGTTTTTTGTTGCTTCAACCTAGTGTAGGCAGTGCCCGGTGTTACGGGTGCATGCCGCCATTTGCATTTTAGTATTTTGTAATTATTTTTGCGAAATTTTCGATCCGGTGAGCAAGGAGTCGTTGCGTGTTTCGATTGATCCTCCTGCTAGCTTGCCCGTTTTGTCGCCGCAGGAGAAAGAGACCCAGGCGGTCTCGCGCGATGAATTGTTTGCTCTTTTTTTCTACTTTCAAGGATCAAATGAGGGAGATGCTGGCAACTGACAGGGGTGTGTCTTCCTCCACCATTCCAGCTTTGCCTCCAGGGGTTGGCAACGCTTCCTCTTTGTCGAGGATTGTTCTTTCCGCTACGATTACGTCGGCGGACGTTGCTGTTCCTCAGCTTTCGGCTTCGGCCGATCAGGTACGTGTTCGTGGAAGTTCGGGGTGTTCGGCGCAAATGCGTGCTGCTCATCTCGACGGTTATTCCACCCTTGACGCTGGGGCCGGTACGTCCGGTCCCTCGTACTCGGGTTCAACTGCTTCGGCAAAGGGATTTCCGGCCACAGGATTTCTTCCGAGAGATCGTGGCACTTTCATTTTGTTACCATCGACTTCCGGTTCACAGCCTACGGGGGTTCCGGTCGTTGGTGGTAACGGCAATCCGTTTCCTGCCTACGCTTCCGCTGAGGCGGTTGCGGACGGTGGGGGACAGGTTGGGTCAGCTTCCGGGTAAAGCACAGGTGTGTTCCGGTCGCCTTCCCTTCCGGATTGCCAGCTACCGCTGGTTCCGGTCCGCCGGTTCCGGGGTAGACTTTTGGAAGTTCGGGGCACTCAGCACACGAGCGTGTTGTTTGTCTCGACGGTTATTCCACCCTTGACGCTGGGGCTGGTACGTCCGGTCCCTCGTACTCGGGTTCAACTGCTTCGGCAAAGGGATTTCCGGCCACAGGGTTTCTTTCGGGAGATCGTGGCACTTTCAAATCGTTACCATCGACTTCCGGTTCACAGCCTACGGGGGTTCCGGTCGTTGGTGGTAACGGCAATCCGTTTCCTGCTTACGCTTCCGCTCAGGCGGTTGCGTACGGTGGGGGACAGGATGGGTCAGCTTCCGGGCGAAGCACAGGTGTGTTTCCGGTCGCCTTCCCTTCCGGATTGCCAGCTACCTCTGGTTCCGGGCAATGGTAGCAGCTCGGCTTTGCCGGTCCTCCTTGGTGTGGTTACACAGGGTTCCGGTACGGCGAGTTCATCAGTTCCGTTGCGGGGCAATGATGTTTCCGGTCATGATCGGGCTTCATCGGACATCTTTGTTGATGATGTGGATGTTGTCGAGGATTGTGATGACTCTTCCGAGGCGGAACACAACTTTCGAGTTGAGAGGAGGTTCTTGCGCGCGCTGTATGCCGCCGCTGAGGTTACCTCTCGATACTTTGCAGAAGGGGTGACAACTTCGTCTTCTCGTTTAGCGGCACCACCTTTCGCATTTGGCGATTTCCAGGGTGACAATGAGACTAGCGTTCACTTCCGGTTTCGGGAGTCGCCCTCTGTAGCCTATGAGATGGCTAAGGTGTTGAGTTCCGGTGCTGTTAGCATCTTTCCTCTGTTCACTGCTCATGGGGATGCGTCGGAGTCTGTTCAGCCATGGCTGGCTTCTCCGAGCAATTGTTCTCGCACGTCGTCTTTCATGCTTCGTAACCAAAGCTGAACGGGAAGCCCAATCATTCTTTTGTTCCTTTTGCACTTCCGAGTTCCCCGCTTCAGGTCACTCCTGCGTTGGGGGACAATCATTTACGGCTTCGGCCAATGATGGTTCTGGGAACAAGGACTCTTTGCCAAGTAGGCTTCCAATGTCAACCCTTTGGGTTTCAGGTTGTTGGTGGTTTTGGTATCCCGTCTCTCACTTCTGTTTTCGGAGTGAAGGACTGTACGCATTAGCATCAGCCCACACTGTCAAGGTGTTGCGGGTGTTTTGTACTAGGGATTTTGCCTTTTTCTGGTTCGTTTTTTTTGACGTTCCAGGTAATTGTAGCACTTTGTTCTTGCCTGTCCGCAACTTCTGATGTCAACCCTTTGGGGTCCAGGTTGTTGGGAGCAGTGATGCCGTGTATCTTACTTCCTGTTCTGCTGCGGCTGTTTAGGATGGTAAGGTTTTGTACGTGATGGCATCTATGATTACTGTTTGCGTAGGTCCCCGCGTCTGACTTTTAGTCTCTCAGCGGATCAGACGCGTTCTGGGTTTTCGGCCATATTCAGGGTGTTTCTTGATTGGCGGCGAAATTTATTCCGGATTTTTCTTAAGGATGCTCCTTAGTTCACGACAGCTGTCGGTTTTTGAGCGTTCATCGTTGTTGTTCGGACTTTCTTGTGACTTCCTCTGTTTTGACAAGAAGCGTCTGAAGTCAGTTTGGGGGCAACATGACGGCCGGTTTCGGCGACTTTGTCTTACCTACGGGTAGCGACGGTCCAGTTCATAGTCATAGTCATTCATTGGTGCTTTCTGCCACGACCCACGAAGTTATGAGTGCTTGTCTTTGCTAGACTTGGACTCTTAACGCAGGAAGTTTTACTGCGTCATTCGCTCGGTCTTGATTGGGTAGTTGCTCAAGCAGGTCATGCACCAGCAGAGCCTACTTTTGGCTAACCGTTTGGATCATGTTGGGTTCACAGCTTGGTTCATTAGAGGGTGAGTGTTCTGGTAGTTTGGGTACTTCAGGAACACGTTTGCTCGTTCTTGAGATTTTTCTCACCGATGAGGGCTTGATATCTTTTTCTCAGGTATCACTTGTTTTCGGTAGGAGATCGGTCACGAACTGACGTCATCTCCTAGGCCTGGCGGGCTTCACACCCTCCCAGGGTGTAACATAGCGACATTATGTTTTAACGGTCGCTACAGGGTTTGTCCTATTCAGTTCTGTGTTGACAAACTTAGGCTCTGATCGTTCCACGTTCGGCACTACAGCTAGCTCCCACTGTATGCTTGCTTCCTTTCTTGTCGATTAAATTTCATAGCTTATTGCTAGTGAGTATTGAGTTAGACTTTTGCCTCTTTCGATTAAAGTCGCTTTGGTTTTGATGAGCAATCTCGGTTCATCTCTTGATGAGAGGTTGCATTCTCGCCGACCTGCAAATTGTTGCCTTTGTTTTCGGCTTTAAGTCATTTGACTCTTTTGTGGGAGAGTCTAGCAAGGCCAGATGTTTTCCGACATTTGTCTTGCTCTATCCTTTGAACAAGGGGCAAGTTATTGTCTCTGGTTCATTGCGAACATTTAGCGTTTCCTCTTGGACTATGGTGCTGTGGTTTACTCAAGCCTTAATCTTTTAGTGCTTCACTCCGTGGAGGGTGTTTCACTTGTGGTCGTTTGGAACTTCTTGTTCTCTTCGAGGGGAGACGCAAAGGTTCGTTTTTTATTACTCGCTCGCCTCGGAGGACATCTGTTTGTCTTCCGAACTTGCACGGCTCTCTTTTGAGTTAAGAGCTGTCTTTCTGGTCTAGCCGTTTGTAAGAGATTGTTCTCTCTTTTCGTCAGTCACGACCAAGACAGCGTATTTTAGGCCTTTTCACTTAGCTTAGGTCTCAACAGGCTTTACGTGAAAGGGGTTATTTATCTAGGTTGATTTTTTCTGGTGGTTTCTTTGCCATCATTAACTTTCTATGAGTGCAAATAAAAGGGGGGGGGGGCAGTCAGCCCTTCCTCCAGCACCTGCATTAGTGCAAGTTCTAGATTCTGGGCATAGGCTTTAGCATTCTCCAGTTCAGGAGGATGTTAAGACTTTCCACGAACTGTTGTTATCGTAGGAAGTCTATGTTTCGTTATTCTGGAGGAACGTCGTCAGGTCTTGACAAGACTTTTCTCTTTCTACGCCCTGCGTGGTAAGGGCCCTGCGTCCAAGCTTTTGTCTTTTGAAAATTAATTCCAACTTGGGATTTCTTTTTGTTTTTAAGCTCTTTTTTAAGAGCCATAGATTTGGAGACATGCTAGCCTTTCTTTATAGGAAGGCTCTCAGACTCCTTTTTGTCAGTGTTCACTTCCCCTTAAGGGTGTAGCGTTTTACATACTTCTGGGTCTCGCTCAAGGTTTTGAGTATTTGACTTACTTGTCTTGCATGGCTCCTTTTGGTTCTTGCGTTTCAACGGATAGAACCAAATTATTGCTAGGCAGCCCTGACTAGATGGGCTTTTACACTCATTAACAGGCTTATGAGTGCGGCAGTCAAATGGGGGGGGGGGGGGGAGCTTTCTTTCTTCCTCTGGGTTGTCTAGAATTCATGGGGCCTGAGCTTGGACCCTTTATCCGGTGGTTCTGTTGCCAGACAATTCTCGTATGGCACCTCAGTGGTGTTTGGACGTCATGTTTAGACGTCTTTCTTTACTACTTTTGTGCGTGTTTTAGTACCCACTGCAATGGTAGTAGTTGCTTACCAATTATGGTTGAAGCAGGCTGGTTTCTTATCATGTTAAGTGAGATTCCCGCCACCTTATGTAGCAATCTGCTATTTATGTGAGTTGTAGTAAGAATATGTTATTTAATCGAAAATTTCTTACTAAATTTTCATTTAATTAATATACTTACCAACTCACATAGTTAATGCCCTCCCATCCTACCCCGCAATCGTTTTTTTGTTAATGGTTGAAGGTGGTGTTTCATTGGGAATGAGTTTGCCGGTGTTATGTGCCGCGCATGCGCGGGCTACCGGTGAGGGGAGGTAACTACCAGGGCCTTGTTGTCAAGGTTTTGTTTTGATTTGGGGGTTACCTCCCCCTGTTTCCAGGGTTAGTACTTCAATGTCTTACGCATCAAACTGAAGTTAATGCTATTTATGTGAGTTGGTAAGTATATTAATTAAATGAAAATTTAGTAAGAAATTTTCGATTATTAAGTATAGATATTCTAAAGCAGAATTGCCTAGGCTATATGTATAATATGTAATTTATGTCTTGTTGTGTACTCGTGAACAGTGGCGTTCGATTTTCTGCCGAAGTCCGTGAAAATTATACAGAGAGGTCTCAATTTCGTACAAATTAACCTAGAACTACCATTTAAAGCACTATTTTAATACTCACAGTTTAATCTTCGATACCTTGCAGCCTTGTATGCGCGTTTTTGGGCACCAGCATCGTGGATAAGCTGCTCTAATCTAGCGTTATTTTGTGGTACTCGATTCTCAGTGGGTAAGGTCCCCCGCAGACACCAGATAAACCCCGCATTTTTGACCAAGCTGCGGGGGATCTTACCCCGTCAAATTTTATTGTTGATCTTTGAACCGATCGTGAGTCTAAACTAAGGTAAGCTTAAACTTAAAAATGAAGAGCAGTATCCACAAGTAGTTTGACTTTGACCAGCAAAAAGATATAAGCCCTTCTGTTGACCGTGCTTTGTGTTATTTCATCATTTTTAATGTGGGAGACAGTATTTCTGACTTGTCTTGATGACATTTCTTCTCTTATGTAGTACACGAGAGTGTAAATGGTAAGACAACTAGCTGATCCAATGCAAAATAAAGTACCGAACAGTATGATATAAACTTCAATACAAGAAAGTCTGGTTATCTACTATTTTAAGGCATTAATTTGGAGACACCTACCATGTTGTTCGTCTTGCGGGGGAACGAATTGGGTGTTCCTGCGGTGGAAAAAACTAGGCGTGCCACCATCCACGGCGTGACTATGCCATATACTCGTAGCAAAGCCGCCGAATGGTACCGTAAACCAAGAATAGTGACGTAAGAAAATAGAATGTCGTCTTTTGATTTGGAACGTGACGTGTTTTAGAATGGAGATGTGGTAGTGTGTGTGTGTGTGTGTGTGTGTGTGTGTGTGTGTGTGTGAGAGAGAGAGAGAGAGGGAGAGAGAGAAGGAGTGAGGGAGAGAGACTGAGTGTGTGTGTGTGTGTGTGTGTGTGTGTGTGTGTGTGTGTGTGTGTGTGTGAATGTCTGAAGAGTAGCCTACTCGGGTCCAGCGCGAGCGTTTTTTATTATTAGCAAAGAAATGTATGCCAGTTAAAACGGTAACTGTGCGTGAAAACGATGCCCCCTGGATAACATCAGAGATATTGAAATTACGGGATAAAAAAAGATTTATTCATACATGTACTATAGCTGTTCATTTGGATACACCCGAGGCTTGGGACAATTTTTCGCAATCTGAAATGCAATACCAAAGTCCGGGCTTTTTCGAAGATTGCTTAAAGGCAGAGTAAGCCTCCCGTAAACCATCACAGATACGGTCAGGCTTTTACACACAGTACAAACACCCTTTCATTTAAACACTCACCAATTGAGAACATCCTAGGTGCCCTCCGTAAAGAGCGAACAATTTTCAAAGAATTTATTTTTGCGTGGTTTATCTTACCCCTGAGCCATCGTGAACCCGTGTGATCCAGTTTTCCTTTTTCACAATGCAGTCGTCAGTTAGTCATGAATGCGACTCGATGTGAGCTTATCTACAATAGCACGTTTTTTATGCACGAAACAACGGCTGTGGTTCACAAGAACTCTAGCGATGGCTTTTGACTGTTGAGAGGAACGGCGATTTGCACTGATAAACCTTCGTCTGCTACGACCCTTGCGTGACCCTGCTTCCGGGCTTTTCTTTTTTTTAACCTTCACAACTTCGAATTGTTCTGATCTTGTCTTGATGAAAAACGAATTCTTTTATGATTAAAGAATGTTTGTGTAACAAGCTGTCAATTTATTATTTAGATTTTAAAAGTTAGGTCTAGCGCAAAAACGAGGCGCCGTTGTTGTTAACGAACAAGTCTACGCAAATAAATTCTTTGAAAATGTCTCACGCTCGACAGAAAGCAGCCAGGATGTTCCCGTTCGGTGAGCGTTCAAATGGAAGTATGCTTGTACTGTATTTGGACGCTCGGGGAGCTCTGTGATGGTTTACGGGAGGCTTACTGTGCCTTTAACCAACATTTCAAGCTATTTGAACTGAGGGTGTAACAGTGCCGCCTCACATTTGACAAAAAGACGGATATGACGTCATCAAAGTAATTTATCGAAGAAAGGAAACAATGGTCTGGGGATATCATACCAAGGAACTTCATGTGAAGTTTCATGAAAATCGGTCAAGTAGTTTTCTCGGAATCGCTCTACATACACACACACACCATGCACCACCCTCGTCTCGATTCCCCGTCTATGTTAAAAATGTTAGTCGAAACTTGACTAAATGTAAAAAAAAAATAAAAAAAAAATACATTGTTTCCTGCAGTAAACTATTAAAACAAAGGAAAGGTACCGACTTCCAATGATTTTCAATATCAATATGTAGCCTATGAATTTTTCACGAGCACAAGTCCTTTACACATGTCTAGACAGGTGAAGGGTCTGTCTGTCCACAGACTTTGGAAAAGGAGACCACTGACAGTTCTCATTTTGCATTCATCTATCTGGTCTGAAGATAAATGACATATTTGTGCAAGAGTTACAGAGACAAAGAAGCAGCTCATATGATATACACACATATAATATTTTCCGTTGATCTGGAATGTAACATCATATGCGTAGAGAAGCTTGTCCACAGTGCATGGCTGTTTTTCGCCATCTCAGTCAGTGTCGCCCAACACTGACCCAAACCGAAGCTTTCCCCCTCCCAAAAATTCCATGAAAATGTATGAGCTGCATCCGAAGGAAAGACTGATTCATCCCAGATACTGACTTTGACATAGAAGATCTCCCCAGGAATCGGTTCACGGGGCCCTATGAATAATCAATAGACGGAAACGAAACTGAACTTTTCCCGGACGACGTCAGCACAGAAGCGCCAAAAGTAACAATAATTCAGTTCACATTTCACGTCGCTGTTATTTGTTTAGTATTCTTCGTTCACACGTGAGTGCAGTATTTTGTGGGTCTTTTAACTTGATTTCACTGTGTTAATATGAATGCACTTGGGCCACTCTGCTATTCAATCGGAAATGCTATATTTATAAATTCATCAAAATTAACTGAACTGCTAGAACAACTTTCTTTATTTGTGTTTTAAAGTAGTCAGGCATGGTCAGTACTATGTTACAGTTACTTTTTCAAATTAGTTTGGCGACACTGAGAATTTTACAAATAAAAAATCCAATCACACGAGTCAGTTGGCGACATTCAGTTTGAATCTCAAATCACACATTTGGCATGGAGCAGTCCCACTCCCACTCACTGGTCTACTTTCACTGGGTAACGCTATATGAAAGTAGGGCCTACAACCGCCCCAGTGTGAGGAAGACAACACTCACGTCCACACTGAACAGGGAAACTCCAGTGTTGATAAATAACCGGCCAGCACTGACCAACAAAACGCGAACCACCACGAACACAAATTTGGAAGAGACTGTTCCAATGAGAAAAGAGATAGAAGGGAATTACTGAACTCTTCGGCAGTGGTGCCTGATGCTGCAATAGTCTGCTTCTTCTTTCTGTTCGGAGACACACTGGATACACGAACAGGTAAGAACATCATTTTACATTTAAACCTGCGTATCGGTGTTGCTTTTTCCCTTCTTTTCTTGCGTGTGCTAATGTATCTTCCCTTCCTTCGAAAACATGGCTGTGCCGATGTTTTCTTTCTAAAACCCATGTAGATGAAAGGCATCTGTACAGTTAATTCCGTAACTTCAAATGTATTTAAAATGACTTGTTATGCAAGAGCAGGTTCTGCAAAATTGGAGGCTTAAATTGCAGTGGATTCTTAGCTATGAATTTACAACGCTGAAGTTCAACATTCCTTTTTCTTTTAATGCTGTTTACTGAAAGAATGTATGCAGAGATGTTTCACAATCTTCAATCACAAACTTTTGTTTTTTAACCACAAAATCAATCTCGACACAGACCTTTGAAATTATGTTTTTATTAAAGCCTGACATCCCCTTAAAGCCCCACTCCGCCTCACAAGAGGTTTACAGAACGATGACATCTTTCACTAAAACAGCAATACTAACCTTATGGGACACACTCACAATAGCATTCAACAACATTAAATGACACTTACAGATCACTTGAATTGCTATTTAGCACGCGTAAACCACACACCAGTTCTCGTGGTTTATTCAACCCCCGAGCCATCGGGGCCCCGTGTGACCCACTTTTTCATACATGATCAATTTAGTCGTTTGCGCTTTCAATCCTACTCTATATCTGCAAAAGCATGTTATTGTGCACCTCTGAATCTAAAATACAATTCCAGCACAACGTTATAACAAGGGCGTTCATAGCGCCTTAAATTAAATGATTGATAGTGACACAAAACAGAGTGGCGGTAGCCTATCTTCAAAGAAACTGTAGCGGTTAGAACCGTTCGTCTGCTTTTGCAATGGTAAGATGCAGCACATGGGATGTGATAGTCGCCCTGCTGCGGAAGTACGTTTGTATGCGAGCAATACTCAATCCAAATGGTTGAAATCTCAGTCGACCAGCATTAAAAAAAAAAGCCAAAGTTGTTTTGTTTTTGGTAGCCCACTTTCCCGTCATCAATTGAAAAGGGCTGCAAGCTGCACACACCAGTCGACTCATTCACCCGGTTTGCTTGACATACATCCTTTCTAACTTTTAAATTTTCGAACTGTACTGACTTCGTTTTGATGATAAAAGAATGCTTTAGTGTTATTATTTAGATTTTAAAAGTTAGGTCTGGCGCCTAAACAAGGCTTCCGATTTGTTTTAATGTACTTCCTTTCTAACAGTAACTGCACGAAATAAATTCTTTGAAAAGTTTTCAATCTCAACGGAAAGCACAGAGTTCAACTGGAAGTATGCTTGTACTGTATGTAAAGTCTCGGGGAGCTCAGTGATCAGAAACAGATGGTTTACGGGAGACGGAGGGTGGCTTTAAATGGCGAAAAGAAAAAAAACCTCGTATGCAGACACTTACATGTCGAGATATGTGATGACATTTTACAGTACTCTATTAAACCACACACACATAAAATCAAAGGAATTTGATGCCCATCTTAAAAAAAATATTGCTCAGAAGCATTTAAACTTTCGCAATAACAACGCAAGCTGCAATTTAGGAAGAATTATGGGAATTCCGTTCTTCTGAACTGCCATTTTCCTGTGATGCACGTCAAGAATACTAATTTAGAAACTATTGATGAAAATTGCACTCCATGTCTTAGTTTTTATTAAAAGAAAACGTTCATTACAAATTATATAAGCGTGCGTTCACTGCTCACTTGTAAAGGTGTCTGTGGTGTGACAAGCCGTGCGCCTCCGCCTCAGTTCAGCAGTTGTCAGGGTAATGCTATGCTATCTCACAGTAACCCAAAGCGTCGCTGCATCCTTTGGTCAGAAGATTGTTCATGTGTGCGACGAAGAAAATGGTGTGTTATATGAGAATGACTATCCTCAAAATATTGTCATCGCAAGAAACTGTTTCGGTCTATGCTACAACCAGGATTATAGAAGATTGCATTGAACAATTTCAGCTTTGGTCGGGGGTAGTGGTATATATACTGATATGATGATGACGTGAGCAACAATGGCAATGCGGACATCTGCTGGTGTTGAGCAAAGATACCGTGGTGGTATCACGTCTCCTTTGGCTCTAGGCAGAAATGAGTAACGCATCTTTCACACACGAGATCACGACAGCCTACTATCCGTCATAGAGTTTTCCCGCCGTTTATGAAGTCCAGTTCCCTGAGGTGAAGGTTTGAAATTGGTCCAAACACCGCTACTTCCATGGCCCTTCTTGCGACATCTTTCATTCGGTAGAGTAAGTCACTGTGTCACTCATGTTTCGTCGTCGGTACGTAGGTCGACACGCTCTGTTCCACAAGGCGATGTAGCCGTCTTTCACCCGCTTGTTCATTACGCCGTATATGATGGGGTTGAGGCAGCTGTTGCTGTAGCCTAGCAACAGGGTGAACATGTCGGCTGCACGGATCAGGGTGTTTGGGGCGAACACGGACAGGAGCATCGTGATACAGAACGGGAACCAGCACAAAACGAACACTACAATCACCACCATGAGAGTCAGGGAAAGCCTAAACTCTTCTTTGCGACTTTTGTCTCTCTTCTGCCGTCTGTCCGCCCCTTCCTTCACGCCTTTCGGCTTTCCCGTAGGAAAGGACACCACAGACACGTTTGCTGACAAAGATAGCCGGTTGCCTGCGGGGTTTGAATGAGGTACCTTCAGACTCCGTGTCTTGCTTGAACAAGGTGCGACTGGTGGCCGATCGAGTGGTGACCGCGTCATCACCTCTGACGACATGAGTTCATCATCGGAGACGTCATCGTGCGGTGTCAACAAGAGTGGTCTGGGTCCCTCTGCCGATGCAGTGTTGACAGCAGTCAGCTGATCAGGCCCGGTCTCGGCGTCCCTTACGTGTGTGACCGTCACTGCTGGCTGCACCACGGCCCATGAAGACGATGAGGCAGTCCTTGGCAGTTTCCTCTTCGTCCTGGCCGACTCAGCAGTCGTCCTGGCTGATTCTGTGCTAGTCCTGGCCGACTCAGCAGTCGTCCTGGCTGATTCTGTGCCAGTCCTGGCCGACTCTGCAGTTGTCCTGGCTGATTCTGTGCCAGTCCTGGCCGACTCTGCAGTTGTCCTGGTCGATTCTGTGCTAGTCCTGGCCGACTCTGCAGTTGTCCTGGCTGATTCTGTGCCAGTCCTGCCCGACTCTGCAGTTGTCCTGGCCGATTCTGTGCCAGTCCTGGACGACTCTGCAGTTGTCCTGGCTGATTCTGTGCCAGTCCTGCCCGACTCTGCAGTTGTCCTGGCCGATTCTGTGCCAGTCCTGGCCGACTCTGCAGTTGTCCTGGCTGATTCTGTGCCAGTCCTGCCCGACTCTGCAGTTGTCCTGGCTGATTCTGTGCCAGTCCTGGCCGACTCTGCAGTTGTCCTGGCCGATTCCCTGTCTGCTGTTGGAGGCCCCGTGTTTGCCCTGTCGGTTTCTGCCGATGATTTATCCAGTCGCTCCACTTGCTGCCCACCCGCGACCCTGGCGGGAAAGGCGCTGGACGATTGCTGGTGCAGGCGACGACAACTGTCTCGGTAGGTCTGCAGGATGCGAACATTGCACACCGTAATCATCACCAGCGGACCCCCGAAGCAGGCGAGCATCATGAAGAATGTGTAGGACACGGAGGTGGACCAGTCACAGAAACAGAAGGACTGTCTGGGCAGGTAGTCGTACACACACCACCCCAGCAGTGGCGGTGAGGACAGCACGGCTGACAAACACCACACGCCTGCACGTAACAACATTCATGAATCAGTGATCTCTGTTACGTGGGGACGGAGTTTTTAGGCTAACAACCTAGTCTTACTTATAATAAAGGATGCATGTTTTAATGAATAATGCATCATATAATAAATAATGTATTATTTAATAAATAATGCATTATGTAATAAATAATGCATTATGTAATGAATAATGCATTATTTAAGTAAATAATCAATTGTTTAGTAAATAAAAGATTTATATAATATATAGGAAACTCACATTTTTTGGGTGAACCCAATTGTTCAGAGAAACAAGTGTCTGAACAGATTTGTGCGGGTCTACACACACACACACACACACACACACACACACACACACACGCGCACACACACACACACACACACACACACACACACACACACACACACACACACACACACACACACACACACACACACACACTCAGTTCAGACCATGAGATTTGTATCACTGTAGTCATCTGTGTGGGTCTCACCCAGTGTCATGAGGTAGATGTTGATGTTGGTGTAGACACGCCGGTATCGCTGCGGACAGCAGACCTTTATGTAACGGTTGATGCTGATCAAACCCAGCGACATCACGCTGCTCACCAGCGTCAGCATGTTGATGAAACCAAGGACTGTGCACATCTGTTCTGAGAACACCCACCTGCCCAACACGTCAACATGACATGAACAGGACAAACTGATCACTGTGCACATCTATTTTGAAAACACCCACCTGCCCATCACATCAACATGACAAGAACAGCACAAACTGACCACTGTGCACATCTATTTTGAAAACACCCACCTGGCCAACACATCAACATGACATGAACAGGACAAACTGATCACCGTGTGTACATCTATTCTGAGAACACACACCTGCCCAAAACATCAACATGACAAGAACAGGACAAACTGATCACTGTGTGTACATCTATTCTGAGAACACACACCTGCCCAAAACATCAACATGACATGAACAGGACAAACTGATCATTGTGTACATCTATTCTGAGAACACCCACCTGCCCATCACATCAACATGACAAGAACAGGACAAACTGATCACTGTGTACATCTATTCTGAGAACACCCACCTGCCCATCACATCAACATGACATGAACAGGACAAACTGATCATTGTGTACATCTATTCTGAGAACACCCAACTGCCCAACACGTCAACATGACATGAACAGGACAAACTGATCACTGTGCACATCTATTTTGAAAACACCCACCTGCCCATCACATCAACATGACAAGAACAGCACAAACTGACCACTGTGCACATCTATTTTGAAAACACCCACCTGGCCAACACATCAACATGACATGAACAGGACAAACTGATCACCGTGTGTACATCTATTCTGAGAACACACACCTGCCCAAAACATCAACATGACATGAACAGGACAAACTGATCACTGTGTGTACATCTATTCTGAGAACACACACCTGCCCAAAACATCAACATGACATGAACAGGACAAACTGATCATTGTGTACATCTATTCTGAGAACACCCACCTGCCCAAAACATCAACATGACATGAACAGGACAAACTGATCATTGTGTACATCTATTCTGAGAACACACACCTGCCCAAAACATCAACATGACATGAACAGGACAAACTGATCATTGTGTACATCTATTCTGAGAACACCCACCTGCAAAAAAAAAAAATTGCTGTCTTCTTCTTCTGCGTTCGTGGGCTGAAACTCCCATGTACACTCGTGTTTTTTTGCACGAGTGGAATTTTACGTGTATGACCGTTTTTACCCCGCCATTAAGGCAGCCATACGCCGCTTTCGGAGGAAGTAATATGCTGTGACTTTTGTATGTTATGAACATATATAAATTGTTTGATATCGGAGGCAAAATTCTCAATAATGTATGGACAAACTGTACAAACACGAACAAGTATTACACTATGTAAAATAGGAGGTTTAATATGTTAACACTGCATTACCGGTTTGACTGAATGATTTAACGAGGGCGGAGGGGTACAAATTTGTCTCCATGTGTGTGTGTGTGTGTGTGTGTGTGTGTGTGTGTGTGTGTGTGTGTGTGTGTGTGTGTGTGTGTGTGTGTGTGTGTGTGCGTGAGAGAGAGAGAGCGAGAGATGGATGGATGGATGGATGTTTTATTGTTCTAATCAATGAGTTGATTTTGACAATTTTCAGACAAATGAAATTGGTGCATAACACGAAATTAATAAGGGTGAGATACATTGGGCTTTAAACATAGCCTACACATGCAAATAAGTGAGGCAAAATAAAGAAAGAGCCTGCCAAATGTTGAGACATAATCATGAAAACATAGCTTGGAAAGATGATATAACTTAAGCAAACATTGTCAAACGACACCAAGACACATACACAGATATACACGTACAGACACGGACACACACACACACACACACACACACACACACACACACACACACACACACACACACACACACACATATAGATACACACGTGTGTGGGCACACACACAGCAAATTATATGCAAATATACACATCTGAAGCAGTCATTAAATGCATACAACTAATGCATGAAACTATTACAGAAGGTATCATATGCTTGATAGCAAAAGCATACACACATACACACACACGCGCGCGCGCACGCACGCACGCACGCACACACGTAAATACATAAATATACATACATACACGCACACACACACACACACACACACACACACACACACACACACACACCAATTAACGCACATATTTTCCGAGATGAAATGCATAATAAGAAGAGGTTGAAACATGCCAGGGAGTTCACGTTTACAGCACCTTCAAGTCAATCTCTTGTTACGGGGAATGCATCAATGATTCCAGAGCATGATATATGTTCGTACAGGGAACGCGAGAATCACGTGAGCGGTTCGTTTTCTGCAAGTCTTTTTTGTCGCATTCGTGAGGCCAAGAACAGGTACTTTGCAAAGGATACAAGCTGATCCTCCACCGTGCAAGTGAGCAAATATCGTAAACAGTCTTCGTCTGAAAAATACTGTATTCTGCCAATACATCTCTGCCTGATGCCATCGTAAGTGGGGCAATAAAAAACAACATGGCTTTCGTCTTCAGCAGTATCCGGGCAGAAAGGACAGTCACGACTGGTGTCAGAGTGAGAGTAACGATGTCGATGGGCATTGAATGGGGAGACCCCCAGTCTAAATCTGGACAAAGCAACTTTATAAAGGCTCACATGAATCATGTCCAGGTATTCTTCGTGCCCAATACAACTTTTGAAACTGTGGTAAAATTCAAGGCGTGTACTTTATGACAGACGTGTAAACCATTCCTGTGAAAACTGGTGCCTCATTGTCTCCTTCAGGTCTCCCAGAAACAACTTTTCATCTGCCACCCCAGCACACAACCAAATAAAACCATATCCAGACTTGCACAAAAGGTCTTTGACATGTGTGACCCAGTTTGTTTGCCCTCTGTCGTGATTGTTCAAAAGAGACAGGTGAGCCATCTTTGAGAGTCGAGAGCATGGTTGTTTTAACAGCCGAAACCGGTATTGCACACATTTTGCAGCAGCATCAACGTAAAGTGGATATCTTCCTAGCTCGCCGTATATCGTATCGTTGGGGGTCGACGGGGGTACGTTTATAAACAACTTACAGGCAAAGAGGTGAACTTTCTCAATCTGTTTATTGTTCTGGTGGCCCCATATTTCTGCTGCATACAATAATGATGGAACGATCTGTGTATCGAACAACTTAAAGAATACAGCGCACGAATGACACCCATTGGTTTTAAGGGCCTTGAGAATTTCAATAGTGCCTTTTTTCGCCCTGCATACGAAGTCCTCAGTACCAATATTATAACTTAGCATTGTTGAAAAGTTTAGTCCCAGGTACTTGTATTTTCCAACAACCTCCACTTTCTCATTTCCCAAAGTCCATTTTTCCCTTGCTGACAGGTGGCCACCTTTGCGAAAAACTACCACCTTGGTCTTTTCAGTGTTTACTTTTAGTCCTAGTCTTTGAGAGGACTCGAAGAGAAGGTTTAACTGGTTCTGTAGTCCCCATACTGTGGAGGACAACAACGCCAAGTCATCCGCGAACAGCATTAAGAAGATCTCGATCTGGTTTGGCAGAAGATGAATACCATGATTTCCTTTAGTCATGACATCATTAGCTAACTCGTTTATAAAGTACGTGAATAAAATTGGACTGCAAATACAACCCTGTTTTAAGCCCTGGAGGCTGCTGAAGTAGTCTGAAATGTCTCCACTACTGATGCATCGCACACATGCCTTGATGCTAGCATACATACTCTGAAGCATGTTAAGCATTTTACCTTGAACTCCTGTCTTTGAGAGTACTGTCCAAAGCATTGTATGGTTGACTGTGTCAAAAGCTTTGTAAAAATCTACAAAAGCAACATACAATTTAGCGCTGCGAGAAAATTGTTTTTCTATCATTCCATGCAGTGTAAATATGTGGTCGATGGTCGAATAGCCTTGCCGAAACCCGGCTTGTGCATCAGTGATAACGCTATTGGTTTCTGCCCATTCAGTCAGTCTAGCATTTTAAACCGATGTGAACACTTTGCTTGATGTACTCAGTAAAGATATTCCTCTGTAGTTGTCATGATTGTTTGGGTCGCCTTTTTTGTATAAAGGTATTATGACTGACTTAGTCCACTCTTCCGGGAAGACTCCCTTGTTGAAAATTGCATTAAAAAGTTTAACAAGGTAGGGAATAATTACTCTCTCCGTCGACCTCAGGAACTCATTTATGACCATATCATGACCTGCAGCTTTCCGACTTTTCAGTTTTCGGAGTGCACTTTGAACCTCGCTTTCTGTTATTTCAGAGTCAAGTAAACAATCAAAGGCCAAGTTTTGCAACTGTCCAGGTTGTTCACACGGTTGAGTTTCGCTTGCACCTGAGTTAAGGAGCCTAGAGAAGTGGTCACACCAGCTTTGGTTGTGTTTTGACCGCCTGCACTTTCTAATTTCACTCCAAAAATCTTGAGGATTTTGCATTGCAGCCTCTAACCGCTGCACACGTTCCTGTTTGTACTCCCTTTCTTTTGCCTGTAGTAAAGCTTTATATTCTTGCTTTTGCATAAAATACAATTGTTCGTCAGGCTTTTCCTGGGATTGTCTACAGTGTCTTAGTGCACGTTGGCGAGTCTCTTTTTCTCAAGGGATTGTTAATCAAACCATCTGCTACTGTATTCAGTGTTTAACTTTATTGCCTTTAACATACATGCCCCCGCCTCAAGAATACTGTCTGTGAACTTTTTCAGACTTAAGTCTATGTCAGTATCAACAAGGTCACACGCACAGGTTAATTTCAAAGCAAAGGTATCTGAGTCAATGTTTTGAAGGTATTCTTCTGCTTTTTCGCTTTGCCAGACATACTTATGTAACAATACGGTGTCACTGTTATTTACAAGTTTTACCAGAGAAGTGTCAAGAGTCACTTCCAGTGGCATGTGGGTTGATTCTACCCAATGCTCCACGATAAAGCTTTTCACACGATGCACACATTCTGCTGAAGTGATGCATTGATCCATCACACTGTTTCCATGACAAGAGAGGTACGTGAATTTGCCGTCCTCGTCACCAATGGTTTGGCCATTATGTATGAGCAGGTCGAAACATAGACATAGGTCTAACAACATGTTTCCAAATTCATTTAGTGTGCCGTCTTGTGAGCTTCTACTTCTACACATAACTGAGTTAGGACTGAGTGGGTCAGTGAATGGTAAAGGGGAGTCCATATCTCCAGTACTAACCTGAATGTTAATTAGTTGTTCGGGCATTTAGATCGCCTACCAATATCAAATGAAAATCGCCATATGTCTCAATGAGATCTAATATGCACTTATCAAGCACTTCTATATGACAAGAGTTATCTGCGTACTTGTAAAAAGGACTTCGTTGAGGAGGCACGAACACGTTCAAGAGCATGATATCGTAGTTTGTGTTGAAAAGACTTTTCGAGATTTTAATGACAATTAAATTATCATACAATATGTCTATTCTTTCAATCATCTTTGAAAAGCAGGTCTTCACCATACACAGCACTCCCCCTGATCGTCTGCCCTGAGCTGATAGTTTAACCGCAGGGGCTACGAACTTAACAAAGCCTGTAAAGTGATTGCTCAGGTCAAATGATTGTGTGTGTGTGTGTGTGTGTGTGTGTGGGTGTGGGTGTGTGTATATATATATGTGTGTGTGTGTGTGTGTGTATTTGTGTGTGTGTGTGCAGGGGTGTGTGGGGAGGTGTGAATGCGTGCAAGTGTGTGCATGCATGCAAGCATGTGTGTATGTTTGTGTACAAAAGTGTGTGTCTTCTACATCTATATACGGCTTGTGTGTGTGTGTCTGTCTGTCTGTCTGTCTGTGTGCTCGCGATTCACGGCCAAAGTTCTCGATGGATCTGCTTCAAATTTGGTGGGCATATTCAGGTAGACCCCGGACACAATCGATAAAAATTTTGAACACGTGCGTGCTCTAAGCGCGGCGCGGTGAACCGATTTTGGTTTTTCTGTACATCCATTCCCAGTAACTCTTCCTTATCTTCTCCAGTGTTTTGCGCGTTTATCTCCCTTCCTTCGTACGGTGCGCCGGCAAAGCCGGGTCCCCGGCGAAGCCGGGTATTTGGCTCTACTTCTTCCCGGCGAAATATATATATATAAAACATCAGAAATAGTGAAAGAAACAATTGAAAGTCAGCAGAGACTTTCTTCCGAGATTTGTTAAAATCTCTTAGCAGAGATATATATATATATATATATATATATATATATATAGATATATATACGACTTGTGTCTGTGTGTGTGTCTGTGTGTTTGTGTATCTGTGTATTTGTGTGTTTGTGTATTCGCCATGCACGGCCAAAGTTCTCGATGGATCTGCTTCAAATTTGGTGGGCATATTCAGGTAGACCCGGGACACGACACAACCTGGTCGATATTTCAACACGTGCTCTCAGCGCGCAGCGCGGAACCGATTTTGGTTCCACCTCAGCTATTTTGGTTCCACCTCAGCTACCCGGGCCCCCATACCGACACACCAAAGCCAAAGTTCTCGGTGGATCTTTTTCAAATTTGGACACCGTATTCAGCTACACCCCGGACACAATATCATCGATGAGATATTTCAACACGTGCTCTCAGCGCGCAGCGCTGAATCGATTTTGGTTTTTGTGTTCATTTCACCATTATAAGTAACTCTTCCTTATCTTCTCATATTCTCCAGGTTTTCAGCGTTTACCTCCCTTCCTTCGTATGGTGCACTTTTGTGTGAGTGGAGCGTCTTCGGATATTTCCGGCGTTCTGTTACTGTTACTATTTTTAGAAGGTCAACGCAGTGTCCAGAACGTAAATTGGACCCGTAAATTATCCTCACTGTAAAAGTGCAAAGGTCGAATCAATTTATAGCCACGCGAAAAATACACTGTCATCTATCTCTCTATAGATACGGCTTCTCTGTGTGTTTTTTTATGTGTGTGTGTGTGTGTGTGTGTGTCTCTATGTGAGCAACACCTGTGCATTGTTCAGTTCTGTTTGTGATGTGGTCTGGCGGCTTTTGTGTAATTTTATGTACTGGCCTTCCTTTGAGAAGCCATAACTTGCTCAGTCCTGTTTGAGTGGAGTTCGCCTCCAAAGGTGATTAACACGGTTACATTCGTCGACAAGGATGGGACTCGATATGGTCAGGAATGGCATTATGGCCACTGAATCATTTTCGTGCTGTTCCCATTCCACGAATCTGGGAGGGACCTAAGCTTGGCGGGTCCATTGTTCGGACCCGGCGAAGCCGGCGTACGGCTCTAAGTACTTCTTCCCGGCGAAGCCGGCTACCCGGCGAAGCGGGTATTCATTCTAGTATATATATATATATATATATATCTATATATATATACGACTAGTGTCTGTGTGTCTGTCTGTCTGTGCGCGATGCACGGCCAAAGTTCTCGATGGATCTGCTTCAAATTTGGTGGGCTTATTCAGAGAGACCCCGGACACAACCTCATCGATGAGATATTTCAACACGTGCTCTCAGCGCGCAGCGCTGTGCGCGCTGAACCGATTTTGTTTTGTTTTGTTTTGTTTTTGGTCGGGATCCACTACCAGTAACTCTTCCTTATCTTCTCCAGTGTTTTCAGCCGCGATTATCTCCCTTCCTCCGTGTGGCGTCAATCCATATTCCCGTTACTACGTTACTATTTTTAGAAGGTCACTGCACGTTACTATTTTTAGAAGGTCTCCAGTGTTTTGCGCGTTTATCTCCTTTCCTTCGTGCGCCGGCAAAGCCGGCGTACACCCGGCAGAGCCGGGTCCCAGGCGCAGCCTGGTATTCGGCTCTACTTCTTCCCGGCGAAGCGGGTAATCATCTAGTATATATATATACACAAACAAATATGGAAAAAATAACCAAAACAAGCCTTCACGTTTTCACCAATATTTCGGCCTCGTGGCCTTCGTCAGGGTGTTCTATTATTAGCTCGCACGATGTTTACAAATATCCTTTGACGCAATGTCTGTCTATGACGTAATTATACATGACGTAATATGTTTTGCGTGCCGGAATTCCAAAAATGAATAAGACAGTAACAAAGCCTAGTTCTAAACAAGTGGATTGTTAAAGATGATGCAGTGCTGAACACGTACCTGGATGATAACAAGGTGGGTGGGAGACATTCAGGACTTCAAAACGGGCAAGTAAAGGTGAAAGATAGTATGCACATGAACGCTCGTTGCATGACCACTGAGTGCGTTCGCACGTGCTAGCACACACCCCTGCATAATCATCATGTACCCACAGACACACACACACTGACACAGGTACATCCACACACACGCACACACACGCAATCGCGCGCGCGCGCACACACACATACATATTGTTGTATTAACGGGCACATGCAGATTTACATGCCCGCTTATGTGCGTTGACATGTTAATACGTTAGCAAGTAGATTAATTGTTTTTCTGTTTTCAACATCCGATGTGGTAAGCTCTGGATCGACGCAAGTTAGTTTCCTTTCTCAATTGATAGGGTTGTCACTATGGTTGAAAACAATGTATACAAGTTCATCACTGTAAAACAGGCGGTTCATGAAAAGTACATATCTTTTACACAGTTGTAGTCAAATTTACTTTCAAAAGTTAAACACGTCCCGGACGTGATCGCAGGAATGTTACATCAACTATCAGGTGTTGTCACATCTGACATTTATTTGGTGACAGTGTTTAGTCCACTTGGAAATACTGTTTGTAGCTTTCTGATCCAAAACTGTTCCCTCTCGTGCCTGTGTGTAGGGTTGTTGGTGTACACCTGTTCGATGGGTAAACACCGCATGTCCTGCAGTGAGTGTCCAGGTAAACTGAAGTGCATTGTCACATGTGTACCAACATTTTTTTGGATGTGTGACCTATGCAAGTAGAAGCGGGTTTTGAGACTGTTTTTTGTCTCCCCGATATACTGTGCATGGTCACACTTGTTGCAGTACAGCATGTAGATAAATTAACCCAGTTTTCGTCTACTTCGCTTAGCATCTGCATAGTATTCAAGTTCTACACTTTTGAGACCAGCGCATTGCTCTATTTCACTCGCATGGCATCAGCTATTCATTAACATGCACATTTTCAACCTGAGGAAAAGTATATGCGCCGAACGCGGTGGTGTTCATTCAAAGAAAATGTGGTTTCGTGCACGAAAGCTTGCCTGGAGAAACATGATTCATTGCTTTCTGTACAAGAGATTAACATGAGATAGCTTATCACCATACGCAAAGTCATAAGAATAAATTGCTTCGTTTTTGATTGTACTCTGTGTTGTGACAGTGGCCGTTTGAAGTTGTCAATGGTACATGAGTCAGAGAGAGATAGAGACACAATGAAAGAGAGACAGACAGAGAGAGAGAGAGAGAGAGAGAGAGAGAGAGAGAGAGAGAGAGAGAGAGAGGGTGGAGAGAGAGAGAGGGTGGAGAGAGAGAGAGAGAGAGAGAAAGAGAGAGAGAGAGAGAGAGAGAGAGAGAGGGAGAGAGAGAGAATGAATCTGTGTGTGTCGGGGGGGGGGGGGGGGGTGTTCGGAAGATGAGAGAAGATCGACCGTATTTCAAAGCATTCAATTGACGGAATCGTTTATTACGCCTCGGGGTTCTTGTTTTTAGTTGACCTCTTTTGTGCTGGATCTTGCTTAACATCCCTG
The DNA here is from genome assembly GCF_037325665.1 of Littorina saxatilis. Lineage (NCBI taxonomy): Eukaryota > Metazoa > Mollusca > Gastropoda > Littorinimorpha > Littorinidae > Littorina > Littorina saxatilis. Next base: position 50,587,049 of record NC_090245.1, on the reverse strand, counting down.
AAATCAATGTACATTATTTACTTAAGACAAAATACGTGGGGAAAAAAACAAGGGGACAGACCCCAAGTGGACTGACCTTGCGAGGAAGATGGTGGTCACTGTGACCGGCATGCTGACCACAGAGACGAGCAGGTCGGCCAGCGAGAGACAGAGCAGCAGCTTGTTGTTGGCTTGCTGCCGCAAGGTGCGCGTGCTGAGGATGACTGCCCACAGCGAGATGTTGCCCACACTGGCCAGCGTGCTTATCACACTCAGTACCACCACCTCCACGTGGCGCTCAGCGTCCGCAATGTGGCTGTGGTACCTCGACACGTTGCCGTCCGTCATTGCTGCTCTGCACGCTGGGTTTACCTACGCGTGTCAAAGTTTAACTTTCACGCGCGACTAATTAGACAACAATTAAACCCTACCGAATTACAGAGAATCGTGTTTCACTGTAACGGTATCTTGCAGGCGTCTTCATGCTCTGGTGCTGTGTAGACTCGCTCATTTTTAGTTGGGACTCCGTATAACTTCTGTTAGGGAGTGAGAGTAGGTCTCCGTGAAAATGCGCATAATGTATTTGTATTGCTCTTACTCGTAATGTATTTCACTTTCTTAGTCCATAGTAATAACTTTGAACCTTTCGTGCTTCGGCCTAAGGCTTTAACACTTCAATATCCCACACATATCTTGCATTACTTTCCATCACTGTTCAACCGTATAGTATTGGGTTTTAGTGATTGTCTCGCACAATAGTTGTAATTCACTTCTCAGATGTTAAGATTTTGAAGATGCACAATTCACACAATTTCTCCCTGGAGGTCAGAATGCTGTTTCACTCATTTGTGTTCATTTTTCTTCACACAAAAACTTGTACTCTCGGGCACGTTCCACCCTGCTAGCTGCTTCAGTTTGAAGAAAGAGTGGCGGAGGACCACGAAGAAGAAGGAGAAGTTCCTGGTCGTTTTTTTTAATTTTTATTTTAATTTTTTCAGCTGTTTGAAAATCCTTTCACTTTGCAGTGTTGCGTTGTAAGCCCCGGCGCTCCCCTATTGTAACGCCAGCAGGACAGACGACGCACTGCAGATTATTGAGGTGATTCTTTTTTTTCCCAGCCCGCTACACGTTGCGTGAAAAGAAAACAGGCCAAGTACTCGTCATAATCCCTATCGCAGCATTTAGTGTAGTGGCGACTGCGCAGATGTATTTAACGAATGACAAGCTAAGAAGCTGTTTCAGTTATGCTCTGTCCGTGGCAGGCGGCTGATGCAGTCTCACTTTACTTTCAAGTGTTTGTTTGTTTGTTTGTTTGTTTGCTTAACGCCCAGCCGACCACGAAGGGACTTTCAAGTGTTGTGTTGTTAACTAAACTTGGCCAAAAAATAATTGCAACACATTTCGTACCCAAATTAAAGTATTAATTACCCTGTCATTTCATCCAAACTTTATATGCCAGTAAAGGCCGGTTACTTGACTATCTGGATCACCTTTCGGATTAAAGATTTCAATTACAGGGATCACGTGACCGCCGCTCAAACAAGGGTACCCTCAAAATCGACTGACAGTTTCAAAGCAATCCACCAAGTCATTGCTGAACTACAGCACTATTTGTCACAATACCCCTAAAACATGACGAAAAAAACTCCCGTTTTTGACCGCTCATGCGATCGACACTTGCATCAGTAGGAATAGCATAGCATACAAAATACGCAAGCTAGCTAAACAAAACAAACATTTTTTGGGTAGATAATTGTTTTGGCTTTCTTCTCGTATATAAACGTTGCAACGGTTTGCCTATTGTGAATTTTTGTCGATTTTTAATTGGGCCCTTCCGTTTTTGTCCAGTCGATTTGAGGTAACCCTTGTTTGAGCGGCGGTCACGTAATCCCTGTAAAAGAAATCTTTAATCCGAAAGGTGATCTAGATAGTCAAGTGAACGGCCTTCACTGGCGTATAAAGTTTGGATGAAACGACAGGGGAATTAATGCTTTTGGTGCGAAATCTGTTGCAATGATTTTGTTGCCAAGTTTATATAGGGGGAAAACTGCAAACAATATAGTAATCATTTCCATGCATACAGCGTTTTCTTTCACAAACCCTGTTGGAACAGACATCAAACCTAACTTTTTTCGATTTCAAACAGTAACAACTTTATTTAGCAATGCGTCGGAATGTTATTACAATGCAGTATATTTGTGTGTCATATGCTATACACAATTGACCCTCCTTAATAGAAAAGTAAATAATCTTTTTTTCTGAAAAAACAAAAATGTGATTAGTTTTGGTTCTGATTGTCTTGATAAAAATACCGGAACATTTTTACCGAGTTATAAGTCAGTTACGTCGCACGTGGGGGAGTTTTCAACCCAGTATTTTACTAGCCAATTGGGGAGCTTTCTACTCGGTAAAAATCTGTCGGGTATCTCAGTCTCCCATTGCCCCAATTTCTACCAGTATTGTTAAGAGAGCCAATCCAGTGCAAAGATACCCAGTAGATTTCCAGGATACCAATAGATTCTATACCGGGTTAAAAAAAATCCCTCCTATACTAGCGTGTGCTGTTGCAATTGGTAAAGGAAAACTTCAAGCATGACTTGAACCAGGAAGGTGTAGTCTCAATAGTAACTGGCAGCAGTCTTGGTGTAAATGAGGCTTTTGTTTCTTCAAGGAAATTGCCTTTTCTGTCACCTGCACGTGCATTGGTGTTTTAACCGTCAACACAGAAGTTCATAATACTTGTGGTTCATCCCACAGCATGAGCATGAGGAAAATTAGCATCTTCGGTTTCAATGAATAGTGTTCCGGCTTTTTCGACGATGATACGTGCGTTGGAATGTCAGGGCCGGACTACCGGGGGGGTTATGGGGGTTGCGCAACCCCCCCCCCCCCCCCTAGCCTAAACATGTACCTTACTTATTTTTTTTATTTTTTATTATTGCTTATTTTATGCCGTTTCATGCAAGGAGCGACCATTTTCCTATCTCAGAATATGACCTACCCGTCAGCTTCAGGGGGCTTCGCCCCCTGACCCCCACAACGAGGGGGGGGTGGGTGGGTGGGTTCTAGGGTTTCTGGACCCCCCCCAGCCAAAAAATAAAAATATTGAATGAGGTATGCATTTCTTTATTTTACATTGAGTTTCAATTTTTGGGGTATTAATCAGTGACAAAATCTGCTGCCTGAAACTGGTAATGATCATCCTCAGAATGCACCAGATTGCACCATTTTGCATCCTTTTTTTCAAAATTTTCCGGGGGGGCATGCCCCCGGACCCCCCTAGCAAGCTAGGCGCTTCGCGCCGTCGGCTCGGCGCTTCGCGCCTTCACACCCATATCTTCACAATATACTTTTGAAAAAAACCAGTCATAAAATGAACTGATCCGCCCCTGCCGCCAGGGGGACATCCCCCTGGGCCACCACTGGCAACCCCCCCCCTCCTCTTCGCCTAGTCCGGCCCTGAATGTGATTTTACAAAGAACGTTGAAATTCAGTATTTATTTGCTTAATTTTAATAAGTCAAATTCCTTAACAGCCAATAAGGAACAAGGATAATGTTGTTTCAAAGTCTTGAATGTCCAAGTGTCAGAAGACTTCAACCTCAAAAACAAGTTTATTACGTAACAAGGGTTTTATACACACACACTAAATCACCCATACTGACACCCACACCCACACACAGACACACACATGCACGCACGCACATGCACGCACGCACATGCACACTCACACACACAGACGCGTGTGTGTGTGTGGGAGGGTGCAGTGTGTGTGTGTGTGTGTACGTGGTGTGTGTGTGTGTGTGTTTGTGTGTACGTGGTGTGTGTGTGTGTGTGCGAGCGTTGACTCTCACTGAATAACATCAACAATCTAAAGTTTTCTCTCTTGAGAGAAAGAGCCATGCGCTTCGCACTTTCCGCCACGGTGACTGCTGCTGAGAGTGCGAACAAAACCACGGGTGAGGAACTACAAGTATTCCGCACCATTTTGGTTGGGAGCGACTTGTTCCGGTTGTGGATAGTCGCTATTTTTCACTTGCTCTTATCATTGTCTGTATTGCAGGCGAAAAAACATGGCATTATGAGAACGTTCAAATGTTCTTTAGTAGCTCTGATTATAAACATTGCAAGATACAGAGGAAATTTATTTGGTTCCAGTTGGTAAAGAAATAAAAACCAAATTGTTCCAGATGGGATTATTCCTTGCAAATTCTTCCAGTTGGGATCACATTTTTAATAACTCTACTGGCGGCCTTAAAAGTGTGAATTTGGGTAACAAATATAAACAACAAATACAAATATAAATCGAGCTTTTATATTAAGCCATTTAGCCAAATATATTATATAAAAAATATGTTCCTTACAATAAATGTGTATTATGAGATTGCAGTTGATATCGATAACGATAGATTTTTTTAATTGTGTATAGTGTACGTGATTGTGTTTCCATTTATTTTAAGTTTGTTTGTTTTTAAATGTGTATTGTTGCTGTTATTAAGATTATTATATTTAAGATTGATTTAAGGCACTATGTTGTGTATTGTTGCTGTTATTAAGATTATTTTATTTAAGATTGACTGTAAGGCGCTTGGAACTATTTTAGGGTTTGCGCCCTACAAGTACCCTTATTATTATTATTATTATTATTATTATTATTATTATTATTATTATTATTATTATTATTATTATTATTATTATTATTCAAATACTTTGGGGTGATGATCAAATGGAATATCTAAGATGTGGACACTGCGGAGAGCGGTTCGAATCTTTGAGAGATGCATATGCACACTCTAAAAGTTTCCATGAAGAGAGAGACTTCAAGATCTACAAGCCATATATCTATGCCATGAAACAGGAAAGAAGAAATACCGCGAACCGTGCTTGACTATAAAACCAAAACCACAGATGACGCCAGTTCTTTGTATTTTAATCACAAAAGGCTGGTCATTTCAAAAGATAGAGGGACTCGGAACATGACTGCATCCTCTCACGATGACTCTGAAAGTTCTGATTTGCAAGACAGAAAAATTAAAGCCTCACCGATGAACTGATTTATTTCCAAAAGTTGTTTTAACACTGCAGGAACATGGCGATTTGGATGCCTGGGTGCAACCCTTTAGGAATATCCACGATTAAACATTCTCTTTGGACAAGATATCATGACAACTGTTTCTTGACGTTGTGTGATGGCACAACACTGAAGACAACGCGGAATGCGGTATTCTGTGTTATTCTTTAATAGCCTACTGTTAAGTTCTAGCCACGTGCAGCAAAAACAAATGTTACTGAGTTTAACCTGCTGTAAAAGTAACGAATATCTTCCTTTTGAAGTAATGAAGTTAAAGCAAGGCCACAAATAGCACCAGGTTGTAAAAGAAATCCTTATGTCGATTCCGTGCGAAGGAGCATTCCCCCCTCGGGAAATGTTGATAAAAACAAGGGAAATGGAGCAATCTGATCAGGCCAAGAAACTTCCCCTTATACACGGGTGGGGAACTGTTCCGCACCATTCTCGTATGGAGCGACGTGTTCCGGTTGTAGATAGTCGCTATTGTTATGGGGGCCAGGAGGCCCCCATTCTATACGGATAGTTTCGAGGTTGACCATGGGCAGCGCCATTTTGTTGTGAAATACGTCATCAGTTTGTGTACACAGGAAGTTGTGACATCCGTCACCCTATGGGAGGGGTGAAGGCAACATTGTATGACGGCTTACTAGTGCCAAAACCTGGGGTTACCCATTATCACGTGATAATTACTAATTAACGCTGTCAGTTACTGTTTTCACTCGTTAGTTACTCATTTTCACGGGATAATTAGTAATTTTCACGGGAAAATTACTAATTTTTAGTTTTGGCACTAGCAATCCGTCAGGGAGTGAGCCGAAACTAAAAATTAGTAATTAACAGGTGAAAGTAAGTAATTTTCCCGGGAAAATTAGTAATTAACACGTTGTCACGTTTCACTATATCACTCAAGGTGATTATGAACCGGTTAATTACTACTAATTAACTAACCACACCACGATCCACTCTCGCAGGCATACAATTAAATAGAGTCAACAAAAGTATAAGTTTCAGACGCCTGTTTATGTATAAACTCTCCACCTCCCTCGAGCCTTCACTCAAAATATGTTCCTTTTACGTTCTCAACACGTAAAAAAACCAGTGTTCACTGACAAAATGCCAGTAGTATGTAGAAAATTATAGGAACACGCTGAACCCGTGTAAATACAGTTAAATGCGAATGTTCTGTTCGAAAAGCTCTAGTTCGTGCAGGTGTCACACACCCCACGTTGTCACTACTCCAATGAAATCATAGATACGAAAAGACAACGGTGGTCAACGGGGTGCGTACGACATGGTGCACTTAGCTTTATCTCTGCTGCTGCTGCTTAGCCGGTATGCTGGTTAGTCGGTTCGCTGGTTAGCCGGTCCGCTGGTTAGCCGGTCTCCTGGTTAGCGTAGCTTCAACAGGTCCCGCCAAAGTCAGCCGTGCAGATGTTACAGGAACTCGAAACGAACGAATCGGATCGAACGAACGAACGAAGGCTGCAAACAGAAAGCATCGGTGCACTAAACATGTCAGCTACCCCTCACCCACCACCTTAAAACATGTCATCTTTAAATATCTCATCGAGCACGTGGGCCTGCACAAAACGGACTTTTTACAACAACAAAACAGCCATTTTCCGTCCTTCTCTCCCTATCTGCAAAAACCATATACAGATTAGTATTTTAGCGTCACAGAGAGTAAATTATGCGCTAACCTGGAAAGAACAACAGAGAGTATTTCATTCCACAACACAGACTCATCAACAGCGTTAAATAATGATTTATTACCTCAAAAGCCTATGATTGTAACTCTCAATGGAAGCAAAGTCCGCCTCCTCCCTGGAACAGTCTCTGTTCGTCAACAGTGACCAAAAACCTCCAGAACCCCTTGTCGAATCCTTATGCGAAAGCCATCGCCGACGAAGGAATGTTGACGACTTGTCCTCAGCAAAATATGTGGCAGTGTGAAGGAAATAACCGGTGGAAGCTCCCCTAGAGTGCCGAATACAATATTCGGTGAAAAACCATCATACTCTAGAAACTGTGTATTAGATCCTTCCCCTTCTGCCGCTGGGTGTCAAGTGTCCCGTACTCGTGTCTCTGTCAGACAACCTAGCCAAAATACACGTGACTGACCTTGTCACAAAACCAGTCCAGCTATACACAATTTTGCCTCCCCAAGCAGAAAAAAGACACGAGAAACTCAATCCCTGAAAATCCCGTGTGCGCTGTCAGCGAAAAACCGTCAGCCCTATGATAGCAGAAACCCGCACTGTGAAGCTCGTGCGTTTCAAAACATCCGTGCTCGGGAGCACTGTCAGCAAACTCTGCTGTGTCCAATATCACGCACAGGCGCTTTCTATCATAACCGACCAAGAACAGGCACTCCACTGAGTGACACTTTCTTGGTCTCTGTCACCCGATCGTGACACACCTCCCCTCTTCAAGACGAAACCTCGGTTTCGCTCACAGTCATGTTCTCCTCTACAGCCCGAGAGAGAAAGTCAGCTCCAACATTGTTGGCGCCCGGAATGACGCGTACCGTGAATTGGTACGGTTGGAGAATCAACGCCCAGCGCATAAGTCTGGCGTTTGCCAACCTTGCAACCTGAAGATATTGCAGAGGTTGATGGTCCGTCTCCAGACAGAAAGGTCGTCCGTACAGGTACGCTTCGAACTTCTGGATGCCCCAGACAATGGCGAGACACTCGCGTTCAACCGTTGCATACCCTGCCTCGGCCGAGGTCAGCTTACGGCTGGCGAAGCAAACAGGGTGCAAAAACCCCTCTGTCTCCTGAAGCAACACTGCCCCAAGTCCCTTCCCTGAAGCGTCTGTCCTCAGCACGAAGTCCTTGTTCAGGTCTGGTAGTCGGAGAATAGGCTGACTGGTGAGTCGCCTCTTCAGGGTGTTGAATGCGGAGCTGCATTCCTCAGTCCACACTACAACGGTCGGTTGTAGTTTCTTGGTAAGGTTGGTCAGTGGTAGAGCGATTTCGGCAAAGTGCGGGATGAAGCGTCTGTAGAAGCTGGCTAGGCCCAGGAAAGACCTGACTTCTTTCTTCGTGCGCGGTGGCTCCGCCTCCCGAATCTTCTGGATCTTGTCGTCCTCTGGAACGAGCAATCCCTCGCCGACAACATGACCCAGGAAAGACAATTCCCGAAATCCCAAGTAGCACTTGGACGGTTTAGCTCCCAGATTTCCGTCCTTCAACCTTCCGAACACGTCGCGCAGGGCGTCGAGATGTTCAGTCCATGTCTCTGTTGCGATCAGCACATCGTCGATGAAACTGCTGATGTCCTCGCGCTTCAATGGTTCCAAAAGTTTCCTCATCATGCGAGTGAAGACGGCACCTGCATTCTGTAGACCAAAAGGCATGACTGTCCACTGGAACTGGCCGAATGGAGTGGTAAATGCAGTCTTTGGGCGATCTTCCTCGGCAACTGGAATTTGCCAGTATCCCTTGGTGAGGTCTAATTTTGAAAAATACTTGGCCTTGGCCAAGTGACTGAAGAGGTAGTCCACATCAGGCATGGGTTCCGCGTCAAACGCCGTAATCTTGTTCAGCTTCCGGTAGTCGACACAGAACCTGACGCGTCCATCCTTCTTCTTCACAAGCACAATTGGTGAACTGTAGGGAGAGTTCGCTGGCTCGATGACGCCCAACTTCGTCATGTCGGCGATTTCCTTCCTGACCACCTCCTTCTGGGCATGAGGCATGGGATACTGCTTCGTCCTCACTGGCTGTTTCTCCAGCAAGTCGAAGGTAAACTCCTCTAGATGCGTCTGAAGTGGTATGTCTGTAAGGACCCGTGCTGCATCCTTCAGGATCTCTTGCAAGTCCGCCTGCTGGTCGTCCCCAAGATCAGGTGAGATGTGCACGTCCGTGTGATCCTCACTAGCCTCCAGCGGACAAACTGGTACACGTCCTCCTCCCTGTTCTTCCGTTGTCTCGTCCATCACGACAGCAACTGCTTCTGTCACTTTGTCCTTTTCCCCGTAGGCAGTCCTCTCTATGTAGGCGCGCAGCAGGTTGGCGTGGTACAGGCGTGCTTTCCCGTTCATGACGATCCTGTAGTCGTTCTGGCCCACTTTCGCTGTCACCTCAAAAGGTCCTTGCCACTGCAGTTGTAGCTTGTTGTGTTTGACAGGTAGGAGTAGCAACACCCGTTCTCCAATCTTGAAGCTGCGCGGCCGTGCCTTGCGGTCGAATCCTCGCGCGTAACGCTGTGCTGCTCTTCCCAGGTTCTCTTGAGCCAGTTTGCAGGTCTCTTCAATCCTGTTCCTGAGTTCTACGATGTAGGTCGCTGTCGTCTGCACCTCCTCGTCAGCTTCTTCGTCCGTCCAAGCCTGACGCAGGATAGCCATGGGACCGCGTACCTGTCTGCCGTACAACAACTCAAATGGGGAAAAGCCCAAGCTCTCCTGAGGAACCTCGCGGTATGCAAAAAGCAATGCTGGGATGTACCTGTCCCACGTGCGTGGTTTCTCCTGAGCTAGTTTCCTCAGCATGGTTTTCAAGGTGCCATTGAACCTTTCCACCAGTCCGTTGCACTGAGCATGGTAAGGAGTGGTGAAGTGCTGCTCCAGTGATAGCAGTCGTGCTGCCTCCGCCATCACTCCTCCCGTGAACTGCGTGCCTCTGTCGGTGAGTACCTCTGATGGAATTCCCAGCCGGGACCACATAGTAACCAGAGCCTCAGCTACTCGCGTGGCTTCAATCGATTTCAGAGGGATCGCCTCTGGGTATCGAGTAGCGTAGTCCACCATGGTCAAAATGTATCTGTTTCCGTCCTCAGACGCAGGCAAGATGGGCCCGATGATGTCCACTGCCACCCGACGAAAGGGTTCGTCGATGAGCGGCATCTTCTCTAAGGGGACCTTCCTCACCCTTCCTTTGGCAACCACCTTCTGGCACTTATCGCAGGACGCACAGAAACGTCGGACATCCGTGCAGATGCCTGGCCAGTAAAAGTGGCGCCAGACACGATCCGTGGTCTTCTTGGTGCCAAGATGACCTCCCAGAATCGAGTCGTGTGCCGTTGCCATGACACCCTCGCGAAACTCGCGAGGCACGACAACCTGTTTGAATGTACCTTCTTGGTTGCTGAACTCACGGTAGAGCAACTTCTTGTCCCTGAGGAACCTTGACCTCCCATGCTTCCCGCTCAGCTTCACCTTCCCCGACTTCGCGTGCTCCCGAGGAGTCGCTAATGTCGGATCAGATGCCTGAGCCTTCGCGAGAAGCGCGGGGGTCACGTTCCCCAGGGCAGCTCGTGCAGCAGGTAGGGGTTTGAGAGGTTTGTCCTCTCGCTCCGCCTGTGCCCGCGTGAGCACTGAAATGACGTCGGGAGACCGATAAACGGGAACCTCCCTGGTGACGCCGTCCACAAACTGAACCCGGTTCCCAATGAGCAGGTCGCATGGAGGATCGTCCATGACGACGGCCACAATGGTCCCCGTGAACAACGGTGTTACGACCTTGATCACTGCCGTGTTCAAGTCGTAAGCGTGAGATGCCTCGGCCATTCTCACCCTGATGCTGTCTCCTGTGTAGGCCATGGCTGGAACTAGACTCGCCCGAACCACTATCATGTCTGCTCCTGTGTCCCGCAGACCTTCGCCCTTCACTCCGTTAACGTAGACGTTGCAGTGGGGCTGGAAATGTTTCCTGGAGCACGGAACGCAGAGTTGTGGAATGGTGCATGAGCTCGTGACGTCCCTGAACTCCTCACTGCCAACGAAGTGAACGCCCTTCTGGTCAGCCTGTCTCTTGTGGCAGTCCTTCTTCACGTGGCCCCGCTTGTTGCAGTAGTAACACTGGATGTCAGTTCTGGAACTCGATCCCTTGTGTCCCTGATCGTCCTTCCCGTCCTTGGGTCCTGAAGAACCCGAATTTCCCGATTTTCCTGGCCGTGAGCCTGAGGATTTGCCGGAGATCGCCTGGGCGTCCTCGTGCACTCTGATCCAGTCGGCTGCTCCCTGAGTAGTCTTAGGCTGGTGTTCCTGCACGAAGGTCACCACCTCAGGTCGCAGGCTGGACATCAGTTGCTCCATGACAATGAGGTCGGCAAGGTCGTTGACGGTCCAGTCCTTTTCGGCCATCTCCACCCAGCGCCGCAGGTAGAGATTAAGGCGTGCCACAAACTGATGACTCAGCTCGCCGCTCAGTCTCTTGCTGTTACGCAGACGTCGTCTGTAGGCTTCAGCAGTCAGGTTGAAGCGCTGGAGTAACGCCTTCTTAAGTGCCTGATAGTCTCTCGCCTCGTCGTCCTCCAAAGCGTTGTAGAGCTGCAATGCGCGTCCCTTTAAGCAGGTGCTAAGGCGGCTAGCCCACGTGGCCTCTTCCCACTTCTGGTCAGATGCAATGCGCTCAAACCGGCGTAAAAAGTCGTCGAGCTCGTCCTTGTCATCGTCGAACGTCGGCAGTCTCGTACGGTCGGCAACAAACGTCGGCGCGCTAGCCTGAGTAAGCGTACCCTTCTCGGCCTGTAGCCTAGCTAGTTCTAGCTGGTGTTCGCGATCCGCCTGTTCCTTCCGGTCTAGTCTGTCACGTTCGTCTTTCTTTTCCTGTCGGTCACGTTCGGCCTGTCGTTCCCTCTCTTGTCTGTCACGTTCCTGTCTCTCAAGCTCGTCTTTCTTATCCTGTCGGTCACGTTCGGCCTGTCGTTCGGCCTGTCGTTCCCTCTCTTGTCTGTCTCGTTCATCTTTCTCTTTCTTTTCTTGTCTGTCACGCTCGTCTTTCTTTTCCTGTCTGTCTCGTTCGTCTTTCTCTTTCTTGTCCTGTCTGTCACGTTCGGCCTGTCGTTCTTGTCTGTCAAGCTCTTCTTTTCTCGTCTGTCGCTCTATGTCTTCCTTACGTTCTAACTCCTTGCGCTTAAGCAAACTACGCGCTCTAACGCGTGCGTCACGCTCTGTCTGTTCCTCCCTACCAGGAGTCTCAAAAGTTAATCTCTTCGTAGGAGATCCCCCTGTAGCCATGGTTAGTTTAGCAAAGCTTTATCACAAAAGTAAGTCTAACGCAGCTATAGCTAGAATACGCGGTGATGAAAGCGGTGGATACAAAAATCCAGCAACCAGAAAATGCAGAAGAAAAATCCAAACGGTGTAGAACAAATCGCGTAGCCTACTTTATGGCTGCTTTTTGCGGTGAAACAAAGTGTTTCCCACAGCCGTGGCCTACTTTATCGGCTGCTTTTTGCGGTGAAACAGAGTGTCTCCCACAGCCTTGGTTAGGACAGAAGTCCTCGGACCCTTCCCCCCCAAAATTCCAACAAAGTCAAAATATGGAGAAAAATCCAAGTAAAACAAGACGGTAGAAATGTAACCTGTTACAGAATGCGAAACAACAATGTAGAGAAAACTGAGTAAAACGAATAACAAATCCGCTAACCCCGCTCAGCTCTCTGCAACGGAAAACTCTGAACGTACAACAACAAAGATTCACAAACAAAGGAAAGGGAAGTAATCACAGTTAGCGCATACAATAACTCACAAATTACAATTTACATTTCCTGCAAGATGTGAATCGCTTAAGGTGTGGTATATGATCAAAACTATACAAAAAAGGGTAGCACCAAGCAGAAAATAAGTCGAGCACTGACGAGATTATCTGCTCTTAGTTATCCTTAATTGGTGGGTCTTTATCAGTTGGAAATTAACTGAGTAAATCCCGGCTTGGCCCCCATGTGTCACGTTTCACTATATCACTCAAGGTGATTATGAACCGGTTAATTACTACTAATTAACTAACCACACCACGATCCACTCTCGCAGGCATACAATTAAATAGAGTCAACAAAAGTATAAGTTTCAGACGCCTGTTTATGTATAAACTCTCCACCTCCCTCGAGCCTTCACTCAAAATATGTTCCTTTTACGTTCTCAACACGTAAAAAAACCAGTGTTCACTGACAAAATGCCAGTAGTATGTAGAAAATTATAGGAACACGCTGAACCCGTGTAAATACAGTTAAATGCGAATGTTCTGTTCGAAAAGCTCTAGTTCGTGCAGGTGTCACACACCCCACGTTGTCACTACTCCAATGAAATCATAGATACGAAAAGACAACGGTGGTCAACGGGGTGCGTACGACATGGTGCACTTAGCTTTATCTCTGCTGCTGCTGCTTAGCCGGTATGCTGGTTAGTCGGTTCGCTGGTTAGCCGGTCCGCTGGTTAGCCGGTCTCCTGGTTAGCGTAGCTTCAACAGGTCCCGCCAAAGTCAGCCGTGCAGATGTTACAGGAACTCGAAACGAACGAATCGGATCGAACGAACGAACGAAGGCTGCAAACAGAAAGCATCGGTGCACTAAACATGTCAGCTACCCCTCACCCACCACCTTAAAACATGTCATCTTTAAATATCTCATCGAGCACGTGGGCCTGCACAAAACGGACTTTTTACAACAACAAAACAGCCATTTTCCGTCCTTCTCTCCCTATCTGCAAAAACCATATACAGATTAGTATTTTAGCGTCACAGAGAGTAAATTATGCGCTAACCTGGAAAGAACAACAGAGAGTATTTCATTCCACAACACAGACTCATCAACAGCGTTAAATAATGATTTATTACCTCAAAAGCCTATGATTGTAACTCTCAATGGAAGCAAAGTCCGCCTCCTCCCTGGAACAGTCTCTGTTCGTCAACAGTGACCAAAAACCTCCAGAACCCCTTGTCGAATCCTTATGCGAAAGCCATCGCCGACGAAGGAATGTTGACGACTTGTCCTCAGCAAAATATGTGGCAGTGTGAAGGAAATAACCGGTGGAAGCTCCCCTAGAGTGCCGAATACAATATTCGGTGAAAAACCATCATACTCTAGAAACTGTGTATTAGATCCTTCCCCTTCTGCCGCTGGGTGTCAAGTGTCCCGTACTCGTGTCTCTGTCAGACAACCTAGCCAAAATACACGTGACTGACCTTGTCACAAAACCAGTCCAGCTATACACAATTTTGCCTCCCCAAGCAGAAAAAAGACACGAGAAACTCAATCCCTGAAAATCCCGTGTGCGCTGTCAGCGAAAAACCGTCAGCCCTATGATAGCAGAAACCCGCACTGTGAAGCTCGTGCGTTTCAAAACATCCGTGCTCGGGAGCACTGTCAGCAAACTCTGCTGTGTCCAATATCACGCACAGGCGCTTTCTATCATAACCGACCAAGAACAGGCACTCCACTGAGTGACACTTTCTTGGTCTCTGTCACCCGATCGTGACACACCTCCCCTCTTCAAGACGAAACCTCGGTTTCGCTCACAGTCATGTTCTCCTCTACAGCCCGAGAGAGAAAGTCAGCTCCAACATTGTTGGCGCCCGGAATGACGCGTACCGTGAATTGGTACGGTTGGAGAATCAACGCCCAGCGCATAAGTCTGGCGTTTGCCAACCTTGCAACCTGAAGATATTGCAGAGGTTGATGGTCCGTCTCCAGACAGAAAGGTCGTCCGTACAGGTACGCTTCGAACTTCTGGATGCCCCAGACAATGGCGAGACACTCGCGTTCAACCGTTGCATACGCTGCCTCGGCCGAGGTCAGCTTACGGCTGGCGAAGCAAACAGGGTGCAAAAACCCCTCTGTCTCCTGAAGCAACACTGCCCCAAGTCCCTTCCCTGAAGCGTCTGTCCTCAGCACGAAGTCCTTGTTCAGGTCTGGTAGTCGGAGAATAGGCTGACTGGTGAGTCGCCTCTTCAGGGTGTTGAATGCGGAGCTGCATTCCTCAGTCCACACTACAACGGTCGGTTGTAGTTTCTTGGTAAGGTTGGTCAGTGGTAGAGCGATTTCGGCAAAGTGCGGGATGAAGCGTCTGTAGAAGCTGGCTAGGCCCAGGAAAGACCTGACTTCTTTCTTCGTGCGCGGTGGCTCCGCCTCCCGAATCTTCTGGATCTTGTCGTCCTCTGGAACGAGCAATCCCTCGCCGACAACATGACCCAGGAAAGACAATTCCCGAAATCCCAAGTAGCACTTGGACGGTTTAGCTCCCAGATTTCCGTCCTTCAACCTTCCGAACACGTCGCGCAGGGCGTCGAGATGTTCAGTCCATGTCTCTGTTGCGATCAGCACATCGTCGATGAAACTGCTGATGTCCTCGCGCTTCAATGGTTCCAAAAGTTTCCTCATCATGCGAGTGAAGACGGCACCTGCATTCTGTAGACCAAAAGGCATGACTGTCCACTGGAACTGGCCGAATGGAGTGGTAAATGCAGTCTTTGGGCGATCTTCCTCGGCAACTGGAATTTGCCAGTATCCCTTGGTGAGGTCTAATTTTGAAAAATACTTGGCCTTGGCCAAGTGACTGAAGAGGTAGTCCACATCAGGCATGGGTTCCGCGTCAAACGCCGTAATCTTGTTCAGCTTCCGGTAGTCGACACAGAACCTGACGCGTCCATCCTTCTTCTTCACAAGCACAATTGGTGAACTGTAGGGAGAGTTCGCTGGCTCGATGACGCCCAACTTCGTCATGTCGGCGATTTCCTTCCTGACCACCTCCTTCTGGGCATGAGGCATGGGATACTGCTTCGTCCTCACTGGCTGTTTCTCCAGCAAGTCGAAGGTAAACTCCTCTAGATGCGTCTGAAGTGGTATGTCTGTAAGGACCCGTGCTGCATCCTTCAGGATCTCTTGCAAGTCCGCCTGCTGGTCGTCCCCAAGATCAGGTGAGATGTGCACGTCCGTGTGATCCTCACTAGCCTCCAGCGGACAAACTGGTACACGTCCTCCTCCCTGTTCTTCCGTTGTCTCGTCCATCACGACAGCAACTGCTTCTGTCACTTTGTCCTTTTCCCCGTAGGCAGTCCTCTCTATGTAGGCGCGCAGCAGGTTGGCGTGGTACAGGCGTGCTTTCCCGTTCATGACGATCCTGTAGTCGTTCTGGCCCACTTTCGCTGTCACCTCAAAAGGTCCTTGCCACTGCAGTTGTAGCTTGTTGTGTTTGACAGGTAGGAGTAGCAACACCCGTTCTCCAATCTTGAAGCTGCGCGGCCGTGCCTTGCGGTCGAATCCTCGCGCGTAACGCTGTGCTGCTCTTCCCAGGTTCTCTTGAGCCAGTTTGCAGGTCTCTTCAATCCTGTTCCTGAGTTCTACGATGTAGGTCGCTGTCGTCTGCACCTCCTCGTCAGCTTCTTCGTCCGTCCAAGCCTGACGCAGGATAGCCATGGGACCGCGTACCTGTCTGCCGTACAACAACTCAAATGGGGAAAAGCCCAAGCTCTCCTGAGGAACCTCGCGGTATGCAAAAAGCAATGCTGGGATGTACCTGTCCCACGTGCGTGGTTTCTCCTGAGCTAGTTTCCTCAGCATGGTTTTCAAGGTGCCATTGAACCTTTCCACCAGTCCGTTGCACTGAGCATGGTAAGGAGTGGTGAAGTGCTGCTCCAGTGATAGCAGTCGTGCTGCCTCCGCCATCACTCCTCCCGTGAACTGCGTGCCTCTGTCGGTGAGTACCTCTGATGGAATTCCCAGCCGGGACCACATAGTAACCAGAGCCTCAGCTACTCGCGTGGCTTCAATCGATTTCAGAGGGATCGCCTCTGGGTATCGAGTAGCGTAGTCCACCATGGTCAAAATGTATCTGTTTCCGTCCTCAGACGCAGGCAAGATGGGCCCGATGATGTCCACTGCCACCCGACGAAAGGGTTCGTCGATGAGCGGCATCTTCTCTAAGGGGACCTTCCTCACCCTTCCTTTGGCAACCACCTTCTGGCACTTATCGCAGGACGCACAGAAACGTCGGACATCCGTGCAGATGCCTGGCCAGTAAAAGTGGCGCCAGACACGATCCGTGGTCTTCTTGGTGCCAAGATGACCTCCCAGAATCGAGTCGTGTGCCGTTGCCATGACACCCTCGCGAAACTCGCGAGGCACGACAACCTGTTTGAATGTACCTTCTTGGTTGCTGAACTCACGGTAGAGCAACTTCTTGTCCCTGAGGAACCTTGACCTCCCATGCTTCCCGCTCAGCTTCACCTTCCCCGACTTCGCGTGCTCCCGAGGAGTCGCTAATGTCGGATCAGATGCCTGAGCCTTCGCGAGAAGCGCGGGGGTCACGTTCCCCAGGGCAGCTCGTGCAGCAGGTAGGGGTTTGAGAGGTTTGTCCTCTCGCTCCGCCTGTGCCCGCGTGAGCACTGAAATGACGTCGGGAGACCGATAAACGGGAACCTCCCTGGTGACGCCGTCCACAAACTGAACCCGGTTCCCAATGAGCAGGTCGCATGGAGGATCGTCCATGACGACGGCCACAATGGTCCCCGTGAACAACGGTGTTACGACCTTGATCACTGCCGTGTTCAAGTCGTAAGCGTGAGATGCCTCGGCCATTCTCACCCTGATGCTGTCTCCTGTGTAGGCCATGGCTGGAACTAGACTCGCCCGAACCACTATCATGTCTGCTCCTGTGTCCCGCAGACCTTCGCCCTTCACTCCGTTAACGTAGACGTTGCAGTGGGGCTGGAAATGTTTCCTGGAGCACGGAACGCAGAGTTGTGGAATGGTGCATGAGCTCGTGACGTCCCTGAACTCCTCACTGCCAACGAAGTGAACGCCCTTCTGGTCAGCCTGTCTCTTGTGGCAGTCCTTCTTCACGTGGCCCCGCTTGTTGCAGTAGTAACACTGGATGTCAGTTCTGGAACTCGATCCCTTGTGTCCCTGATCGTCCTTCCCGTCCTTGGGTCCTGAAGAACCCGAATTTCCCGATTTTCCTGGCCGTGAGCCTGAGGATTTGCCGGAGATCGCCTGGG
The DNA here is from genome assembly GCF_037325665.1 of Littorina saxatilis. NCBI lineage: Eukaryota > Metazoa > Mollusca > Gastropoda > Littorinimorpha > Littorinidae > Littorina > Littorina saxatilis. The sequence continues at coordinate 50,569,281 of NC_090245.1, read as the reverse complement.
CGTCCTCGTGCACTCTGATCCAGTCGGCTGCCTCCTGAGTAGTCTTAGGCTGGTGTTCCTGCACGAAGGTCACCACCTCAGGTCGCAGGCTGGACATCAGTTGCTCCATGACAATGAGGTCGGCAAGGTCGTTGACGGTCCAGTCCTTTTCGGCCATCTCCACCCAGCGCCGCAGGTAGAGATTAAGGCGTGCCACAAACTGATGACTCAGCTCGCCGCTCAGTCTCTTGCTGTTACGCAGACGTCGTCTGTAGGCTTCAGCAGTCAGGTTGAAGCGCTGGAGTAACGCCTTCTTTAGTGCCTGATAGTCTCTCGCCTCGTCGTCCTCCAAAGCGTTGTAGAGCTGCAATGCGCGTCCCTTTAAGCAGGTGCTAAGGCGGCTAGCCCACGTGGCCTCTTCCCACTTCTGGTCAGATGCAATGCGCTCAAACCGGCGTAAAAAGTCGTCGAGCTCGTCCTTGTCATCGTCGAACGTCGGCAGTCTCGTACGGTCGGCAACAAACGTCGGCGCGCTAGCCTGAGTAAGCGTACCCTTCTCGGCCTGTAGCCTAGCTAGTTCTAGCTGGTGTTCGCGATCCGCCTGTTCCTTCCGGTCTAGTCTGTCACGTTCGTCTTTCTTTTCCTGTCGGTCACGTTCGGCCTGTCGTTCCCTCTCTTGTCTGTCACGTTCCTGTCTCTCAAGCTCGTCTTTCTTATCCTGTCGGTCACGTTCGGCCTGTCGTTCGGCCTGTCGTTCCCTCTCTTGTCTGTCTCGTTCATCTTTCTCTTTCTTTTCTTGTCTGTCACGCTCGTCTTTCTTTTCCTGTCTGTCTCGTTCGTCTTTCTCTTTCTTGTCCTGTCTGTCACGTTCGGCCTGTCGTTCTTGTCTGTCAAGCTCTTCTTTTCTCGTCTGTCGCTCTATGTCTTCCTTACGTTCTAACTCCTTGCGCTTAAGCAAACTACGCGCTCTAACGCGTGCGTCACGCTCTGTCTGTTCCTCGCTACCAGGAGTCTCAAAAGTTAATCTCTTCGTAGGAGATCCCCCTGTAGCCATGGTTAGTTTAGCAAAGCTTTATCACAAAAGTAAGTCTAACGCAGCTATAGCTAGAATACGCGGTGATGAAAGCGGTGGATACAAAAATCCAGCAACCAGAAAATGCAGAAGAAAAATCCAAACGGTGTAGAACAAATCGCGTAGCCTACTTTATGGCTGCTTTTTGCGGTGAAACAAAGTGTTTCCCACAGCCGTGGCCTACTTTATCGGCTGCTTTTTGCGGTGAAACAGAGTGTCTCCCACAGCCTTGGTTAGGACAGAAGTCCTCGGACCCTTCCCCCCCAAAATTCCAACAAAGTCAAAATATGGAGAAAAATCCAAGTAAAACAAGACGGTAGAAATGTAACCTGTTACAGAATGCGAAACAACAATGTAGAGAAAACTGAGTAAAACGAATAACAAATCCGCTAACCCCGCTCAGCTCTCTGCAACGGAAAACTCTGAACGTACAACAACAAAGATTCACAAACAAAGGAAAGGGAAGTAATCACAGTTAGCGCATACAATAACTCACAAATTACAATTTACATTTCCTGCAAGATGTGAATCGCTTAAGGTGTGGTATATGATCAAAACTATACAAAAAAGGGTAGCACCAAGCAGAAAATAAGTCGAGCACTGACGAGATTATCTGCTCTTAGTTATCCTTAATTGGTGGGTCTTTATCAGTTGGAAATTAACTGAGTAAATCCCGGCTTGGCCCCCATGTGTCACGTTTCACTATATCACTCAAGGTGATTATGAACCGGTTAATTACTACTAATTAACTAACCACACCACGATCCACTCTCGCAGGCATACAATTAAATAGAGTCAACAAAAGTATAAGTTTCAGACGCCTGTTTATGTATAAACTCTCCACCTCCCTCGAGCCTTCACTCAAAATATGTTCCTTTTACGTTCTCAACACGTAAAAAAACCAGTGTTCACTGACAAAATGCCAGTAGTATGTAGAAAATTATAGGAACACGCTGAACCCGTGTAAATACAGTTAAATGCGAATGTTCTGTTCGAAAAGCTCTAGTTCGTGCAGGTGTCACACACCCCACGTTGTCACTACTCCAATGAAATCATAGATACGAAAAGACAACGGTGGTCAACGGGGTGCGTACGACATGGTGCACTTAGCTTTATCTCTGCTGCTGCTGCTTAGCCGGTATGCTGGTTAGTCGGTTCGCTGGTTAGCCGGTCCGCTGGTTAGCCGGTCTCCTGGTTAGCGTAGCTTCAACAGGTCCCGCCAAAGTCAGCCGTGCAGATGTTACAGGAACTCGAAACGAACGAATCGGATCGAACGAACGAACGAAGGCTGCAAACAGAAAGCATCGGTGCACTAAACATGTCAGCTACCCCTCACCCACCACCTTAAAACATGTCATCTTTAAATATCTCATCGAGCACGTGGGCCTGCACAAAACGGACTTTTTACAACAACAAAACAGCCATTTTCCGTCCTTCTCTCCCTATCTGCAAAAACCATATACAGATTAGTATTTTAGCGTCACAGAGAGTAAATTATGCGCTAACCTGGAAAGAACAACAGAGAGTATTTCATTCCACAACACAGACTCATCAACAGCGTTAAATAATGATTTATTACCTCAAAAGCCTATGATTGTAACTCTCAATGGAAGCAAAGTCCGCCTCCTCCCTGGAACAGTCTCTGTTCGTCAACAGTGACCAAAAACCTCCAGAACCCCTTGTCGAATCCTTATGCGAAAGCCATCGCCGACGAAGGAATGTTGACGACTTGTCCTCAGCAAAATATGTGGCAGTGTGAAGGAAATAACCGGTGGAAGCTCCCCTAGAGTGCCGAATACAATATTCGGTGAAAAACCATCATACTCTAGAAACTGTGTATTAGATCCTTCCCCTTCTGCCGCTGGGTGTCAAGTGTCCCGTACTCGTGTCTCTGTCAGACAACCTAGCCAAAATACACGTGACTGACCTTGTCACAAAACCAGTCCAGCTATACACAATTTTGCCTCCCCAAGCAGAAAAAAGACACGAGAAACTCAATCCCTGAAAATCCCGTGTGCGCTGTCAGCGAAAAACCGTCAGCCCTATGATAGCAGAAACCCGCACTGTGAAGCTCGTGCGTTTCAAAACATCCGTGCTCGGGAGCACTGTCAGCAAACTCTGCTGTGTCCAATATCACGCACAGGCGCTTTCTATCATAACCGACCAAGAACAGGCACTCCACTGAGTGACACTTTCTTGGTCTCTGTCACCCGATCGTGACACACGTGAAAATGGTAATTATCAAGGGAAAATTAGTAATTTTCCCTTGATAATTACAATTATGAGGTTTTGGCACTAGTAAGCCCTTTGACGGCTTACTAGTGCCAAAACCTGGGTTTACCCATTATCACGTGATAATTACTAATCAACGCTGTCAGTTACTGTTTTCACCTGTTAGTTACTCATTTTCACGGGAAAATTACTAATTTTTAGTTTTGGCACTAGCAATCCGTCAGGAAGTGAGCCAAAACTAAAAATTAGTAATTAACAGGTGAAAGTTAGTAATTATCAAGGGAAAATGGTAATTATCAAGGAAAAATTACTAATTTTCCCTTGATAATTACAATTATGAGGTTTTGACACTAGTAAGCCGTCATAACATTGTTCATCAGTACAAAGTTGTGAAATCTGTCACCCTATCACGGTTTGGTACAGCAGCTCCTGCCAGTTGGAGAAAGAAAAACTGGAGAAGGTCGTTAGGGCTGCCAGCAGGATCATTGGCAGAGATCTCCCCTCTATAGACTCCCTTCACATCCTGCGCATGATGAGGAAATGTAGGTCCATCATGCAGGATCCCACACACCCGGCTGGTCATCTCTTCCAGCCTCTGCTCTCGGGGCGCAGGCTCAGAACCCTCAGATGCCGTACGGCAAGACTCAGAAACAGTTTCTACCCCCAGGCTGTCCTGGCTTTTAATAACCGGTAAATGAACTCTACAGATTGTGACACGTTTTAGGATGTTCTAGGAGTATGCTTTTAGTAGCTGACATTACATACTGTGATCTATAGAGTGGGTTTTAGTATGGTGACACCACTGTGACGCGATGAAGCCAGACTATGTTTTAGCAGCTGGTTATATTATCGGAATACACATCTAGTATGTTTTAGTAGTTTTAGTCGTTCTTTAACCACTGTGATGTGTTGGAAGAGTTTATTTTTATGTGCTGTTTTAGAGGTACATTTTATCAGTATGGAACATGTTCAGTTCGGGAACAGGGGTTTGAGAGGGGGGGGGGGGGGAGTGGTGGGGGGGGGGGGGGGGGTCCTAGGGGTTCCGATAGCTCTTAGAGTTTCATAGTTCTCACCATGTCTGTATAGTGTATGTATTAGTTACTGTGATACCAAATTGTCTTACCCATGTATGTATGATGCTATGCGCCAGTGATGTATGAATGCTATTTATTTTTGTTTTTATCACACAGCAAGCTGCTTTCCTCGTGTATTTTTTATGTTCATTCATGTATTGTACACTTGGCAGTAAATTATCTATCTATCTATGGGAGGTGTGAAGGCAAAATTGGTCATCACTGAGTTTGTGTAACACAGGAAGTTGTGAAATACGTCACTCTATGGGAGGGGTGACAGCAAAATTGTTCAACAAAAACATCATAGGCCGAACTGTGCAGGGTTAACCGCAACAAACTCAAACCATTCATACTACTCTGCATTTGAGTGACTTATATACCAACATTTTTATGTCTTATTTTCAGCACAGGTGTAGGAAAAATCATGAACCAAAATGTTATTTATTTTCTAATTTAACATTTGTTTTACAAATTTGACCATGGTCTTTCAAACATACAGTGACATTAAACATTGTTATGTTAAAACAAGTCGCGTAAGGCGAAAATACAACATTTAGTCAAGTAGCTGTCGAACTCACAGAATGAAACTGAACGCAATGCAATTTTTCAGCAAGACCGTATACTCGTAGCATCGTCAGTCCACCGCTCATGGCAAAGGCAGTGAAATTGACAAGTAGAGCGGGTTAGTAGTTGCGCTAAGAAGGATAGCACGCTTTTCTGTACCTCTCTTTGTTTTAACTTTCTAAGCGTGTTTTTAATCCAAACATATCATATCTATATGTTTTTGGAATCAGGAACCGACAAGGAATAAGATGAAAGTGTTTTTAAATTGATTTCGACAATTTAAGTTTGATAATAATTTTTATATATTTAATTTTCATAGCTTGTTTTTAATCCAAATATAACATATGTATATGTTTTTGGAATTAGAAAATGATGGAGAATAAGATGAACGTAAATTTGGATCGGTTTATAATTTTTTTATTTTTTTTTACAATTTTCAGATTTTTAATGACCAAAGTCATTAATTAATTTTTCAGCCACCAAGCTTAAATGCAATACCGAAGTCCGGGCTTCGTCGAACATAACTTTTACAAAAAGCCGGATATGACGTCATCAAAGGTATTTATCGAAAAAAAGAAAAAAAGTTCGGGGATATCAATCCCAGGAACTCTCATGTAAAATTTCATAAAGATCGGTCCAGTAGTTTGGTCTGAATCACTCTACACACACGCACGCACACACACACACACACACACACACACACATACACCACGACCCTCGTTTCGATTCCCCCTCGATGTTAAAACATTTAGTCAAAACTTGACTAAATGTAAAAAAGAAGAAAAAGAAAAGCTTTTGTGCACAAATTAGAAAATACATTGTACATTTTACCTACAGGCCAAACAAGAGATCCAAGCAAGTTGCACTGATCTAAAAATATATTATTAGATCTTTGGCAAGTTGTCAAAAACAGGCGCTTGCATTTGGATGTGTCCAATGATAGTAGGTTTGGTTGTGATCAATCAGAATAACGTAGGAATAAAAATGTATGACAGTTTGGTATGATGACATGTAATTCACATATGCTGAAATATAAAATCATACATCATATAATATTAATATGGCTGTTGCCATGACCATGAACCCCAAGAAAGGTTTAATGTTATGTAAATCAAAATACCAAAAACAAGCACCTATTAATCTGGTCTATGGCGCGGGAAGATTGAGGCCTTCGTAAACGTTCAACGTTGGCCAATAATGATTTTAAAAATGTTGTGTCGTTTTGTATTATGTTGTATTTTGTTGATCAATTGATAAATATGTCTTCCCAACATATTACAAATCAAACAGAAATAAAGTCTTAGAGAACTACAATAATTATTGTTGCCGTCAAAACCTTGCAAGGTCTCAACCGTTCTCACGAGATCAGTTACATTTCTCTCTCTCTCTCTCTCTCTCTCTCTCTCTCTCTCTCTCTCTCTCTCTCTCTCTCTCTCTCTCTCCCTCTCTCTCTCTCTCTCTCTCTCTCTCTCTCTCTCTCTCTCTCTCTCTCTCTCTCTCTCTCTCTCTCTGTGTATGTATGTCTTTGTCTGTGTCTCCCTCTGAGTCTCTCCGCTTCTGTCTTTCTATGTCTGTCTCTGTCTATGTGTGTGTGTGTGTGTGTGTGTGTCTCTCTCTCTCTCTCTCTCTCTCTCTCTCTCTCTCTCTCTCTCGCTCTCGCTTTCTCTCTCTCTCATCTGGCACACAGGTCAAAGCAGAGGTTAACTTGAGTGCACGTGTACCTAGGAGGGGGTGATTTCTTGAATTAGCTGAGGGCGGAAGGAAATCGCTCACCTTCCACGTCCAAAACGTAGTGGTATTGACACGCCAGATTAGTGCGGTAGCGTATTGTGCAAAGCAGGAAAGCGCGCTTTTCTGCCGGTATTCTTGTTAACTTCGCAATTTCCAGAAAACATCCACTTTCACTTTGAGACTGTTCTGTTTACATTCGACACTATCAAAACCACTTTGCAATACTGAAATAATGTTTTCTGTGTTCGAAAGCTACAGCCAATCGTTATTATGTCCCCTTAGATACAGTTTTATAACATTATTGGCACATGTAAACAATAGGAATTAATTAATGAACGCTACGAAAAGGGCAGCCTTTAACCTCCCTGTTGTCACTCAGCATTTTTTTAATTTTTATTCTCATCCACACTTTCAGCACTTCCCCCACCCGCCCTCCCTATCTCAGATGTAATTTGTAAATGACGTTTTCAGCCTTCAATCCACTATTTAACATAGTAAGTCAAGCTTTTCAAACCTTATTAATAATTGCTTTGATGTTTTGCTGATGTTCAGTTTATTATTTAATAAAGATCTCATGGTTCAGAATTTCATATTGTTTTTTTTCAAAAACATGCGTGTGTTCCATTTCAAACTAACCTCACTGATGTGAACTCCATTATTACTGTCACATCTGTTTTACAAATTACACCCATAATCCAAACAACGCGCAAACACACACACACACCTCAACTACACACATATGTACTCGTTACCATTAGCCAACGCTCGTCACAACACTGTCAGTCTCAAGTCTAAATAATAATAGTATAAATCATAACTAATTTTCTTCACATCATCATAGACATAATGTTGATATGTAGACGTTCTCAAATTGTGCCTATTTCCTGAATTCCCGTCGATTTGTAATTGATAACTTACGTTTTTATCGGGTCGAATTTGGTAGTAGGGGAGACCGGGGCTAATCCACCTACTTTTATGCTTTTGGTAGCATAACTGGCGAGTTTGATGAACTAGAAGACTGATTTTTTATTTTACATCAAGACAAATGTGTAACTGATATCAATGTGCAGACAGTTTTTATGTGCGCATGAACATTTGTTGTACATACTGCTTTAAGTAGACCTACCCTAACGTAGGCGAACTTGCCCCAAGTCGGGGTAAGTCCGCCTACAGGGTGGGGCAAGTCCGCCACTCTCATCCCATAGTAGGTACAAGACTAGTAGTGGGCAAGCTTTAGTGGGAAAGCTTTTTTAATTCCCTTCAATATTTAGGTTCAAAAATGCGACAAAATACGAAAGAACATTTCATAAACAAATGTTTAAATAAGGTAAAAATGCAATCCAATATAGTCTAATTGATGAACGATTTTGACCATGACAGTGCCGCCCTCCGGCTCAACTTTGCAAATTGAAAAAATAATTGACGTCAACAAATAGCGCTAACAGAACTCGGAGAAAAACAATACAAACTGAAGCAAATGCCCTCAAAAATGCATAAATCAATTTTCACTGTAAAAATCCGTCCGGCATGGTTTTTGAGTGCTTTGGCCGGATAGACATACAGACAGACTGGCACAGTCACAAATACCTCAGTAGCAGGGGCGGAGCAGTTAAGCCAGAGGGGGGGGGATTACAACCTGGGTTCCAGACCCCTTGTGGGGTACAGAAGCTGAAGAGTTTTAGCTATTTTATGAACAATTTATGGCTTGTCCTTGATTTTAAACATTATCAACTGGTGTCAGCAGCCACTCATTATTTCTTTTAAAGTTATAATTAAAAAAAAAATTTTGGACAGCCGGGGGGGGGGGGGGGGGGTGTCCGGAACCCCTGTAACCCCCCCCCCCCCTAATCCGCCCCTAAGTAGGGTGACGTCTGACAAAACTCACACAACGGCGCCCTCTTGATAGAATTTAAAAAAGCCACGACAAAAGGTGACGAAAACCCGTCGGTTGCTGAAAGACTCCTGCCCAAAGCTTATGGTCGTGGTGGACGATGACCAGACCAAACCAAGAACAGCTAATACTGGGCATATAAGCGGATCGAGTCAAGATTGAAAAGACCAGCGATCTACAGCCGCTTTCGTTCCTGACTCCTCCTTCAATCCTATTCTGACCACCCCGTTTTTGTCGACTCATGTTACAGGCACCGCAGCCACAAGCAAGTGAGAAGAAAAATATCACTTTTGGGAGCAGACGACACACGTGCGCTCGGTGTACATAAACAAACATACCATGTGACCTCTTCTGACCAATCAGTGTCGAACGGAAGTTGGAACTGCGAGCGGCTTTGCATGCTGTATTAGCACATCTATGATTAGCACAAGCGACAACTTCGTATGTGGAGCTGAACCGAATCGCGGGTAAATACATAGCAGAGAGTGAGTGGATAATACGTGTGTTTGTTTTGTACTTGTTTGTAATTGTACGTTCACCTGTACAGCGATGTATCTGAGAGGGGGTTCTGGAACACCCTCCACCCGCCTTATCCGGCGAGAAAACATTATTTTTTTTCTCAAGGCGGAAAAACCCAACGTACATTCCCAAAAATACCAAGCGGCTTTTGCGGATGATTGTCTACTCTTCAGAGACATCTTCTGCCAGGCAGACCGTGACCACCTCCGGGCAGAACACTCCAGTCAGTCCATGGCCAGACACAATAGCTATTAGCAGAAGGGTTCTAACTCCACCCAATGGCAAAGTGTGTGCATTTCTTGTAAGAAGTGGATTCAGGACGCGCGGCGCATTCTGCAGCGTTGCGATTTATGACGCGCGGCGCGTTTCCTTCACGACAGGGATGTTGTTATAAATTCACACCTATAGGACAAATGTCCTGAGCTCTTCAGAATCAATAGGACATTTGACCGCTTTCAGAAATTTCAATAGGACATCATAATTTTGTACAAAACACTGTGACTGTCCATGGAATGGCTCCATAATCATGTGTGCACACACACATGCTTTAACACACACACATATTGTAAATACACCGAACATTTTTGCATACATTGTTTTATGATTAATTTAGTTTCAAATAGGACACACACAAAAAGAAACAAACATCTAAAAAGCAACCAAAACCTTCAGCACTCTTTTTTTGATTGTCTCACCAACTGCATGATTTGACTAGAAAATGAAATACTGAGAAAAAAAAGTTCGTTTCAACACAGATTCAACAAAGCAGTATGTTCTCTTTGCTGTCAAGGTCTAACCAACCCAAAAGGGTCTGCCATGAATAGTTAAAAGACCGTTTCTGCGAATTTCCTGCTGTGCCAACAAATTGTCCTGTACAAAAGACAAAACTTCTCTTTCCGTGGTTGTGTCAGTTTCAACGGCAACACTGTCACTGGCACTGTCATTTTCAAGAATGACGCTCGCCGCGTTTTCACCTTTTTTTTTAACTCAAACGTAGCACAGGATATGCCATTGAAAAGCCAAAGGTCTTCAGCTTTTGTTGATCTTTGGCAGGCCTTAGTTTTATTTCGGTGGCATAATTCAATGCGCTTCGTCAAATGTCTCAAACTGAAACCAAAAGCAGACTTATAGTCAGTTGGAGTTGTCTCCCGTACTCCTAACTTTAGTGTGCTGCAGACGGGTGTATCCAAACGGCTCATATCGCAAACGGTTCGGAATTCCCGTAAACGCAAGATCAGCACTACACAACTTCAGTGCACCTGTACGCGAGAGTGCTCGGTCGCTTTTTGAAAATGAGCATCTTGAACGGAAAATATCGAATATCATGCTGTCCGAAGGAATGGAGTTCTTATCGGACAATGACAGAGCTCAGTCCAAAACGATAGGACATCTGACCGCCATGCGGTTATGTGAATCGGACATTTGAGCCTTTCAATCGGTCTATGTCCGATGTCCGACGCCTAACGACATCCCTGCTTGATCGCAAATTTGCTCGCTTTACGCCGTCGTATCTTACTAACACTCAGATATAGATGAATTCTTCATTCATTTTCCTATCATTCTGTATTGTTTGTTTGTTTGTTCGTTCATGGGCTGAAACTCCCACGGCTTTTACCCCGCCATTTAGGCAGCCATACGCCGCTTTCGGAGGAAGCATGCTGAGTATTTTCGTGTTTCTATAACCCACCGAACTCTGACATGGATTACAGGATCTTTTTCGTGCGCACTTGGTCTTGTGCTTGCGTGTACACACGGGGGTGTTCGGACACCGAGGAGAGTCTGCACACAAAGTTGACTCTGAGAAATAAATCTCTCGCCGAACGTGGGGACGAACTCGCGCTGACAGCGGCCAACTGGATACAAATCCAGCGCGCTACCGACTGAGCTACATCCCCGCCCTATCATTCTGTATGCATCACAGCTTTGTATGTTCAATAATAGCGCCGCACGAGCACTTTTTTAGTTGTCATTGTCAAATCAGCTACCCGCACTTTCAACTTTTGTTTTTGTTTTTTTGTTGTTCACAAGGGTTTTGAAAAACGCATGGCACGTTTTCCAAAATTCAGGCTGCAAAATCCAGATCCACAAATGGCCCGGAAGTGCAGCTGCATATAAAACTGAACTGTTTTAAATGTTATGCCTTCTGATATTGTGACAGGGGAGGCTACCGCTCCTTTCACAGCAGACTCTGTACCCGAGTTGTTGGCCTTTAAGTCAACACCGGTGGATTGTGGAATTCTGTTTGTGATGGGGTCTGGTGGTTTCCGATTGTCTGTATGTCGTAGGGTTTTTTGATGTCAAAAAAGCCTACGACACAGTATGGCACCAACGATTGTTGTTCAAATTGAAGCAATTAGGCATCAGTGGCAATATGTTTCAATACATAAAAAGCTTTCTACTGAACAGATCCTTTCAAACTGATTATAAAGGTGCCAAATCATCCACTCACAAAGTTGACATGGGAGTGCCACAGGGCTCAGTAATAGCACCACTGCTTTTTGAGTCACTTGAGAAAAAGTGACTCTATGTAATCGGTCAGTGTTAGTCTGTCCGGCCGGCTGGCCGTCTGGCCGGCCGGCTGTCCGGCCGGCCGTCCGGCCGGCCGTCCGTAGACACCACCTTAACGTTGGACTTTTCTCGGAAACTATCAAAGCGATCGGGCTCATATTTTGTTTAGTCGTGACCTCCAATGACCTCTACACTTTAACGATGGTTTTGTTGACCTTTGACCTTTTTCAAGGTCACAGGTCAGCGTCAAAGGAAAAATTAGACATTTTATATCTTTGACAAAGTTCATCGGATGTGATTGAAACTTTGTAGGATTATTCTTTACATCAAAGTATTTACATCTGTAGCCTTTTACGAACGTTATCAGAAAAACAAGGGAGATAACTAGCCTTTTCTGTTCGGCAACACACAACTTAACGTTGGGCTTTTCTCGGAAACTATAAAAGTGACCGGGCTCAAATTTTATGTGAACGTGACTCATTGTGTTGTGAATAGCAATTTCTTCCTGTCCATCTGATGCCTCATATAATATTCAGAACTGCGAAAGTGACTCGATCGAGCGTTTGCTCTTCTTGTTAGCATTATGCTGCATGACATATCGACAGTTAAAACACATGGAGCCGAACTGACGCTTTATGCGGATGATATTGCTCTATGCAAAGAGTATCAAAACAAAACCTATAAAACAGAACACAAATTCTCTAAAGAGTGGCAAACAGCTATTGATAACATTGGGAACTATATGCGAGAGAATGGCTTCACTCTCTCTGCCGAGAAAACTGTATTCGTTGTCTTTACAAACCGAAAACGGGAAGATCGAGAAAAGATACAGTTCTCACTAGATAAATCTGTTGTCTCACCCAGTCAGCAGGTGAAATATCTGGGCATACTTTTCACCTCAAATGGACAATGGACTGCTCATTTAAAGTATTTTTTAAGCAAAGCAAATAAGACCATCAACCTTCTTAAAATACTGGCTGCCCAACCATGGGCAAAGTGCCTAGTTATTCCAACAAACATCACCAGAGCTCTTATTAGATCAAGACTATCATATGGACAGGAGGCCTACTTGTCGTCGGCTTGAAAATGGCTTGATAAGCTACACAGGCATGGGAATTGTCCGCCGAAAGGCAAATTTCTGCCGTATTTTTTGTGTGTTCCGCCAAAAAAGCAAAAGTGTCCACCGAAAAAATAAAAGGGGAGGAAAAAATGGTTCTAAAAACTGAATTTAATGGCAAACTTGGAGGTCATATGACACCAAATTGCCCCATTTGGGTTCTTTGGAGAGAAAAATGTCCGGGGGGTGGGGGGGGGGGGGGGCATGCCCATGAACTCCCCTAGCAGGGCTAGTCGCTTTGCGCTGACCGCTGTCCACTTTGCTATTACTTACAAATTTTCAGCCTTTTTTACTTTTTACATACCGGCACGGTTGTCCTAGTGGTAAGGCGTCCGCCCCGTGATCGGGAGGTCGTGGGTTCGAACCCCGGCCGGGTCATACCTAAGACTTTAAAATTGGCAATCTAGTGGCTGCTCCGCCTGGCGTCTGGCATTATGGGGTTAGTGCTAGGACTGGTTGGTCCGGTGTCAGAATAATGTGACTGGGTGAGACATGAAGCCTGTGCTGCGACTTCTGTCTTGTGTGTGGCGCACGTTATTATGTCAAAGCAGCACCGCCCTGATATGGCCCTTCGTGGTCGGCTGGGCGTTAAGCAAACAAACAAACAAACTTTTTACATTTAGTCAAGTTTTGACTAAATGTATTAACGTAGAGGGGGGAATCGAGACGAGGGTCATATGGTGTATGTGTGTCTGTGTGTGTGTGTAGAGCGATTCAGAGAAAACTACTGGACCGATCTTTATGAAATTTGACATGAGAGTTCCTGGGTATGAAATCCCCAGACGTTTTTTTCATTTTTTCGATAAATGTCTTTGATGACGTCATATCCGGCTTTTTGTGAAAGTTGAGGCGGCACTGTCACGCTCTCATTTTTCAACCAAATTGATTGAAATTTTGGTCAAGTAATCTTCGACGAAGCCCGGACTTCGGTATTGCATTTCAGCTTGGTGGCTTAAAAATTAATTTATGACTTTGGTCATTACAAATCTGAAAATTGTAAAAAAAAATAAAAAAAAATTATAAAACGATCCAAAAATACGTTCATCTTATTCTCCATCATTTTCTGATTCCAAAAACATATAAATATGTTATATTTGTATTAAAAACAAGCTCTGAAAATTAAAAATATAAAAATTATTATCAATTTTTTTTTTCCAAATCAATTTAAAAACACTTTCATCTTATTCCTTGTCGGTTCCTGATTCCAAAAACATATAGATATGATATGTTTGGATTAAAAACACGCTCGGAAAGTTAAAACGAAGAGAGGTACAGAAAAGCGTGCTATCCTTCTCAGCGCAACTACTACCCCGCTCTTCTTGTCAATTTCACTGCCTTCGCCATGAGCGGTGGACTGACGATGCTACGAGTATACGGTCTTGCTGAAAAATGGCATTGCGTTCAGTTTCATTCTGTGAGTTCGACAGCTACTTGACTAAATGTTGTATTTTCGCCTTACGCGACTTGTTTCAATTCCCATGCCTGGCTACAGTCAGCAGAATGTCGTGCCCTTCGGCTTGCCCTCGGACACCCAAGGCATTCAAAGCAGGCCATTGTATACCACCAAGCAGGATTCCTCCCTCTTGACATGTGGCGACGTAAGTGCTGCGCGGATTACAATGTTCGAGCCAACACAGTGCAAAACTCAACAAAAGAGGAGCTACAACCGCATTACAACCATGTCCAAAACAAAAAGGCCCACTTTGGCACTACTTTCACCTCACTGGCTCAATTCAATGCTTCACTAGCACTCTTTAACGAAATCAGTGTCGACCCAAATGATGTGGCCCAAAACCCCATATCTCGTGATCCCTCATGGACAATGAAAGAAATGAATTTTGACACAGAATATTGTACAGCTACAAAGGATGATCAGTTATTACTCAGGATACAAGCCCTTGAGCACATTGATACTGTATACAAAGGCCATGTTCATGTTTACACAGACGGGTCAGTTTTGGATGACAAGAAGGCTGGCGCAGCTTTTGTAATCCCCAGCGATGACCTGACTGGGAAATTTAAACTGTGCAACAGAAACTCGATCTTCTCAGCTGAGCCCCTTGCCATCTGCATGTCGCTTGTTCATCTCAACCTCAAGAACACTCCTCCTCAAAAGATAGCTATATTCTCTGACTCCAAAGCAGCCATTGAAGCATTAAGAACTAACAAAAGATCAAAAAGACAGGATCTTGTCATTGCAATAAAGGAGCTGGCAAATAAAATCATAAAAAAAGGAAGCGATATTAACCTGGTCTGGTGTCCAGCACACTTGAAAGTGCCTGGCAACGAGAGAGCAGACAAAGCCGCTAAAGAAGCTGCCCAAGGTATAGGCGCCTCCGAGGTAGACCTGCCATTGTCTGCTTCTGAGATCAGTAGCCTTACAGACTCTCTTCTCTGGAGAGAATGGAGGAACAAATACATGCACACGGCTATAAGCTCTGGCTGGCTCATCCGGGAAGCCCCATCAAAACAGATGAACACCTATAATGCATGCCCACGTGTAGTATGAAGGATTAACCACCTAAGGGCAGAAGCTGGGAACTACCAGTTTCTGGAGCTAAATGCACCTGTCAATCCGACCTCAGCATTGCTCATTTGACTTTGGAGTGTGATTTGAACTCTTGCGCAACCGACAAATCTTTGAATGTCTTCACAGATTCATGAAATATGACGCTCCTGCACCACTTTAAATCATATCATCTGACCCAGATGTCAAGAAATGACCATAGATCACATTACAATTGCGTGTAGCCTTTCTCATGTGCTTGAATTTCCCTAGTAACTGCGGAAAGTCAAAATTTGCACATAATGCGCTTGAAATGTGTAAATACTTGAAGGCCAACGTTCACAAACACATTGAAGCAATGAAACAAATCGATGATATGATGCTATGACACCTTAGGCCAAAGTACAAATGGTAGTTTTGTGATGATATGTCATTTGTGAGGAATTACAGGTGATATTGTGCAGAAACTTACGTCGCGTGTCTCCCTTCGGACAGAAAAATAAGGGTGCAACCGCTTCGGACAGATTTGCCTAGTGCAACCACGGTATACGGTGTGGTTAAGAACCAAAATGAAGTCATTAACAGCAATTCATACAAAATGGAATTTTTTTTAATTTAGGAATGGTTTTTGTTTTTTTGGTTTATTTTAGGAAAATATGGGCACCCCCGACGTTGTCAGGGTTCATTAATTGTGACTAAAGAGAAAATACCATATTTTTTGCACTTTGGATTGAATCGTTCTTGTTGATAAGTTTCTAGATCAACAAACTTTTGGGTTGAAACATTATTTTTGAGGGTGCAGCGAAGTGTGAGTATGAGTGAAAGTACATTCTGAGTGGAGATATACATGTTATTGTTAATAAAAATGAAGACCCCACAATGATGTGCATGGCAGAATGAAGAGAGAAAAGAAAATCTATCGGGTTAGTTAATTTTTGCTCCGAGTATAATTATAATACACCCACATGTTTTCTTGCTTGTCACGCGTCTGTACTACCCAGTTTTGCTGTGTCTCTATTGACTATCTGTTTCATGGAAACTGTCTGCGTTTTCTCTGCACGGAAACACACTGGGGTTAATTGATCTACTACACACGAAACTTAAAAAGGAAAACATTCAATAGGGGTGACATTGAATCAGGACTGATGTTCTAATATTTTTCTGGACACATCTCCATATTTTTTGTGTGATTCGGCACAATCAACAGGTTTAAGAAGCATATTTACGTGTATTTGTTAAATGGAAAGAAGCACTGAAGAGCTCTGAACACAGGGGCGGATGAGGGGAGGGTTTCTGGGGTTTCCGGAAACCCCCAACCCCCCCCCAGCCAAAAAATAAAAATATTTTTATTGTGCATTTCTTTATTTTACATTGAGTTTCAATTTTTGGGGTATTAATCAGTGACAAAATCTGCTGCCTGAAACTGGTAATGATCATCCTCAGAATGCACCAGATTGCACCATTTTGCATCCTTTTTTTCAAACTTTTCCGGGGGGGCATGCCCCTGGACCCCCCTAGCAAGCTAGGCGCTTCGCGCCGTCGGCTCAGCGCTTCGCTCCTTCACACCCATATCTTCACAATATACTTTTGGAAACCCCCCCCATAAAATGAACTGATCTGCCCCTGGAACATAATATGTTAAAGGGGGACTACTGTGTCACACTCCTGTGAAAGAGGAACTACTGCATCACCCTGTCACACATAGGACGAGAGTGTTGAGAATTAATGTCAAAAGTCGACTTGGTCATTCTGAACCACCAAGTTATTGTCTCTGGTGGATATGACTCAATATTCAGAACATTCAAGTCCATTTGTTTGTCATAACATGTATGCCATGTATATCTAAACGTTGGTAAAACTGGCTCTCGTCCTAGCACAGTATTTTAAAGTGCAGCCTAAAATAGTAAAAAAATCCAAAAACAGTATCCACATAAAGGGACGACCGACCATCTGAGCAATCCAATAATGAACAAAGGAAAAAATGAACAACAAACCAACAAACAACTAATATTATGTCATATGCTTTCAGTTGTAAAAGATGATTATGGCGGCCGGCAACCCATCCCAGGACAGCGGTGCGAAGCCCTGGCAGCTAGATGACGGACAGCAACAAGCTGGCAACGTGAAAAGAGTGGGACCGGTACCGGTGGATATGAGCCATGTAAAGTCCTTGGTGGGCTTTTTGCAAATCAGCATTGCTGTGAGTATGTAGTGATACCAGTGTACATAGGCCAGACTATACCCTGAAAGCTGGGTTATCTCTAATGACTATCCGAACGGCGTGTGGCTGAAAATCCTGTAAAACATTCTGTACGGTCAAGACGGCCTAAAATCCCCACATACGCAGCACACATGCACTTTACTGTGTCACTCCGTTTGAATTTTGCCCAGGTAATTTCGTGCTGGCTCTGAACTTGTCAACAGAGCCAAGGGGAAAAAAATCCAGCTCAACCGAGATTCGAACCACAGACCTAAAAAGATTCGGGGTCAATGACCTTACCACATGCACCAGTTGTGAAGTATAGTATGTGAAAAGTGAAAGATTTTTTGACTCACCTGGATGATCAGGAGAAACTTAGGATTGAGCAGTGATAATCTGATATGCCGGCAGGATGTAGACAAAAACTTGAATGTTTGGGTTTTCTCAGATGTTTTTGAAGCTAGAGCTTTGAATGTTAGCACACTGCTACTTCTAGGGTTTCATGATCTCCCAACATGAACCCAGTTTGGTTGACCCTCGTCTAATTTTCGTGTCACAGTGGGGTCATGTTCAATTAAAAAAAACTTGTTGGAAAGAGTTTGCTCAGTCAGCTGTGGCTGGGAGATAACTGAGCAAAAGCTATCTGCACAACGATCAACTGTTGAATGACATGGTGTGGTGCACACTTGCTGTGTGTACTGGCTGCCTTCCCTGTGCAGAGTACTTTACCTGGATTCTGTGCAGTGTTGGTGCCCTCCCCCCCCCCCCCTTTTTTTTTAAACACAAAACCCCTGAGAGTGAAAGAGATACTACAGCATATTGTAGCGATCCAAACACTCTAATATAGACAAAGAGAGACAGACAGACAGACAGACAGACAGACAGAGAGGGATAGAAAATCGATGATTTACATTCAGATTGGTTGATTGATTGGCCAAATTATTGACAGATTGATATATTTTTTGTCATGACAGGTACTATCACTGATATCGTACATCTGCATCGATTCCATGGTCTATTGCACCTGGTTCTCATTCAAGGGTTTTGGCTTCTTTGCCACTATGTCCATGTCCACTTTTCTGACCATGCTCCTCTGGTTTGTCTTGGAGTCGCTGATGGTGTGCCAGAAGCTCAATTTTACAACGTGGCACTTATGGGTGAGTTGGGATTTAAAAAAAACCGCAGAAATCTTTTTTTTTATCGGTGAGTGTTCATTTTTGGCTCACCTGAGTAATCAAAGAGTCATAGTATGATAGTAATATACCGTAATCTTGTAAACGCCCACCCCCTTATGCACAATTTTTGCCCCAAAGTAGTGGGTGGGCGTTTACTGGGTACTACACCCTACCAATGAGCAGTCCCTCATGCAAATAGTAATATTTATTTTATGGTCGTGGCTGTAGAACCGGCTAGTCGGTTCCGGAGCCCCCAAGCTTGGGGACCGGCACTCTCCAAAAGCTAACTTTTTTTTGGAGGTCCGATGGGTCATTCATTAAAGATTTTCTTCTAAAGTTCAATTCAAAGAAGTGTGATCTTTTCTTTTTTGTGAGAAACATTAACGGAGATCAGTTTTAGACTCAGAAAGACTTGTATTTCTGCAACAGTGCGATCGCTGACTGATGAGCGACTGGCTGTAGCGAGACTAGATGCCATTCGTCAGAAATTCTGTCGAAGCAGAGACATAGGTCGAAGTGACTCGATGCGAAGCAGACTTAACTGAAACAAATTTCTTGTTTTTTGTTTGTTTCCATATTAATGATTTTTGTAGGTACTGCACTTAGTAAACTATTGCTGCTCCTAGCATTGGGACTAGTGATCCACGTTGCTTGGTTCACGGACGCGATAAATTCCAAATCAGTGACTGTCATGAGCTTTTTGTTGCAATCTCAGTTCGATCACCGAAATGCTTTCGAATAAAGAAGAATAGAGCAAAATTAAAGAAAGGAGAGATAAGAATGGAAAACAAGTCGCGTAAGGCGAAATTACTACATTTAGTCAAGCTGTGGAACTCACAGAATGAAACTGAACGCACTGCATTTTTTCACAATGACCGTAGTCCGCCGCTTGTGCAAAACAGAGTGAAACTGACGAGCCTGTTCAGCGCTGTCACGTTTCAATATATCACTTAAGGTGATTATGAAACGGTTAGTTACTTCTAACCAACTAACCACACCACGATCCACTCTCGCAGTCATACAATTAAATAGAGACAACAAAAGTATAAGTTTCAGACGCCTGTTTATGTAATAACTCGCCACCTCCCTGAGACTTCACTCAAAATATGTTCTTTTACGTTAAAAAAAACCGTAAAACCAATGGTCACTGACAAAATGCCAGTTAGAATATAGAAAATTATAGTAACACGCTGATCCCGTGTAAAGTTAGGAAAATATAACTGTTCTGCTCAAAGAACGCTGGTTAAAGCAGGTATCACACCCTCACGTTGTTACCACTCAACAGAAA
This sequence comes from Littorina saxatilis, assembly GCF_037325665.1. Classification (NCBI taxonomy): domain Eukaryota; kingdom Metazoa; phylum Mollusca; class Gastropoda; order Littorinimorpha; family Littorinidae; genus Littorina; species Littorina saxatilis. The sequence continues at coordinate 50,549,426 of NC_090245.1, read as the reverse complement.
TCACAAATATAAAAGGATGACTTGGTGGAAAAAGGCACAATAGCACGGTGCACTTAGCTTTCTGCTACGAGTGGACGTCCCATAAATAGTTCTTCCCCACTACTGCTTTGTCGATTGGAGTGCCGGTTGGCGTGGAACGAAGCAGGGAATCGTGGGGAAGTCAGGCGCCTCACTCCACTGCTGGAAATAAAGGGTGGTCCTGTAGGTGACGTCACTGCCTGCCGGAAGACCCCTGCAGACGGTGACGGCCTCTCCGGTTATCCCAGCAGCAGTAGCAGAAAAACAGCAACAGCGATGACCCGGTTACAGCCCGTAGCGATGACCCATAGTCGGCAGTCACATAGCGTAGAAAAACGCAGCAGACAATAGTAGGTAGAGAGGCTGCAACAAAAAGCATCGGTGCACTGAACATGCCACGCAACCTTTTACCCTCCACCATCAAACACGTCACCTTTACATATTTCATAGAGCACGTGGGCCTGCACAACGAACTTTTACAACAAATCAGCTATTTTCCTTCCTTCTCTCCATATCTGCAAAAACCTTAGCGTCACAGAGAGCAAATTATGCGCTAACCTGGAAGGAACAACAGAGAGTATTTCATTCCACAAACACAGACTCGTCAACAGCGTTAAATAATGATTTATTACCTCAAAAAGCCTATGAATGTAGCACTCTCATGGAAGCAAAACCCGCTTCCTCCCTGGAATGGCCTCTGTTCGTCAACAGTGACACACCATCCAACCTCTTGCCGAATACTTTATGCGGTGAAGACCATCCCCGCACGGCGAAGAGAAATTGACGACTCGTCCTCAGCAAACATGTAACTGTGAGAAGGTGGTATCTCGTTGAAGTTCCAATAGAGCCCTATCTGTGCTAGCAGAAACGGCACGTAGATAGAAGTGAAATATCTAGTCGTGATGAAAACCATCAAACTCTAGGGACGCAAAACACCGACCCTTCTCCTCTTGCCGCTGATTGTCAAGTGTCCAGTTATCGTGTCTCAGACAGACAACCTTGACAATAACACGTGACTAACCTTGTCACATATCAAGTTCAGCTATCCACAATTCTGCCTCGCAAGCAGAATCACGCACGCGGAACCACTGAATCACGAAATTCCCGTGCTCGCTGTCAGCAAAAACCGACACCCCTTGACAGAAATTACAACAGGCGCTTTCTGTCGCAATTGACCAAGAGAAGGCACCCCACCGAGTGACACTTTCTTGATCCATGTCACTAGATCGTGACAAGCGCGGTAGTGGTTTCGCTGTGCTGCATAGCACGCTTTTCTGTACCTCTCTTCGTTTTAACTTTCTGAGCGTGTTTTTAATCCAAACATATCATATCTATATGTTTTTGGAATCAGGAACCGATAAGGAATAAGATGAAATTATTTTTAAATCGATTTCGGAAATTTAATTTTGATCATAATTTTTATATTTTTAATTTTCAGAGCTTGTTTTTAATCCAAATATAACATATTTATATGTTTTTGGAATCAGGAAATGATGTAGAATAAGATGAACGTAAATTTGGAACGTTTTATATATAAACAAATTTATTACAATTTTCAGATTTTTAATGACCAAAGTCATCAATTAATTTTTAAGCCACCAAGCTGAAATGCAATACCGAAGTCCGGCCTTCGTCGAAGATTGCTTTACAAATATGTCAATCAATTTGATTGAAAAATGAGGGTGTGACAGTGTGCCTCAACTTTTACAAAAAGCCGGATATGACGTCATCAAAGGTATTTATCGAAAAAATGAAAAAAACGTCCGGGGATATCATTCCCAGGAACTCTCATGTCAAATTCCATAAAGATCGGTCCAGTAGTTTGGTCTGAATCGCTCTACACACACACACACACAGACACACACACACACTCACATACACCACGACCCTCGTCTCGATTCCCCCTCTATGTTAAAACATTTAGTCAAAACTTGACTAAATGTAACAAGTCGTGTAAGGCGAAAATACAATATTTAGTCAAGTAGCTGTCGAACTCACAGAATGAAACTGAACGCAATGCCATTTTTCAGCAAGACCGTATACTCGTAGCATCGTCAGTCCACCGCTCATGGCAAAGGCAGTGAAATTGACAAGAAGAGCGGGGTAGTAGTTGCGCTAAGAAGGATAGCACGCTTTTCTGTACCTCTCTTTGTTTTAACTTTCTGAGCGTGCTTTTCATCCAAACATATCATATCTATATGTTTTTGGAATCAGGAACCGACAAGGAATAAGATGAAAGTGTTTTTAAATTGATTTGGACAATTTAATTTTGATAATAATTTTTATATATTTAATTTTCAGAGCTTGTTTTTAATCCGAATATAACATATTTATATGTTTTTGGAATCAGAAAATGATGGAGAATAAGATAAACGTAAATTTGGATCGTTTTATAAATTTGATTTTTTTTTTACAATTTTCAGATTTTTAATGACCAAACTCACTCATTAGTTTTTAAGCCACCAAGCTGAAATGCAATACCGAAGTCCGGGCTTCGTCGAAGATTACTTGACCAAAATTTCAACCAATTTGGTTGAAAAATGAGGGCGTGACAGTGCCGCCTCAACTTTCACGAAAAGCCGGATATGACGTCATCAAAGACATTTATCAAAAAAATGAAAAAAACGTTCGGGGATTTCATACCCAGGAACTCTCATGTCAAGTTTCATAAAGATCGGTCCAGTAGTTTAGTCTGAATCGCTCTACACACACACACACAGACACACACACACACACACGCACATACACCACGACCCTCGTTTCGATTCCCCCTCGATGTTAAAATATTTAGTCAAAACTTGACTAAATATAAAAAGGTAAAACAATGGAATACAAATAACAAGTCGCGTAAGGCGAAAATACAATATTTAGTGAAGTAGCTGTCGAACTCACAGAATGAAACTGAACGCAACGCAACGCAGCAAGACCGTATACTCGTAGCATCGTCACTCCACCGCCCGTGGCAAAGGCAGTGCACGTGGAATTGACAAGAAGAGCGGGGTATTCGTTGCGCTGAGAAGGATAGCACGCTTTTCTGTACCTCTCTTCGTTTTAACTTTCTGAGCGTGTTTTTAATCCAAACATATCATATCTATATATTTTTGGAATCAGGAACCGACAAGGAATAAGATGAAAGTGTTTTTAAATTGATTTCGAAAAAAAAAATTTGATAATAATTTTTATATATTTAATTTTCAGAGCTTGTTTTTAATCCGAATATAACATATTTATATGTTTTTGGAATCAGCAAATGATGGAGAATAAGATAAATGTAAATTTGGATCGTTTTATAAATTTTTATTTTTTTTTACAATTTTCAGATTTTTAATGACCAAAGTCATTAATTAATTTTTAAGCCACCAAGCTGAAATGCAATACCGAACCCCGGGCTTCGTCGAAGATTACTTGACCAAAATTTTAACCAATTTGGTTGAAAAATGAGGGCGTGACAGTGCCGCCTCAACTTTCACGAAAAGCCGGATATGACGTCATCAAAGACATTTATCAAAAAAATGAAAAAAACGTATGGGGATATCAATCCCAGAAACTCTCATGTCAAATTTCATAAAGATCGGTCCAGTAGTTTGGTCTGAATCGCTCTACACGCACGCACGCACGCACACACACACATACACACACACATACACCACGACCCTCGTTTCGATTCCCCCTCGATGTTAAAATATTTAGTCAAAACTTGACTAAATATAAAAACACGGCAAGGCTCATCAACCATAGCACAGTTCTAGGGAATATTAGCAATGACTATTTCGTGAGATACCGGTGACTGCCGGTTCTTGAGCCAGGGGGCTCCAGAACCGACTCGCCGGTTCCCGAGCCACTCCGTTTATTTATATTGTGGTATGAACATGTCACACAAAGATGTTTCTGCATTCGTGCGACAATGACATTTTGAAACAGACCCCGGCAACAGAATTCAATCATTTGGATTTTCTATCATCACTAGATGAAATGTGCAGCATTATTGATCTCTCTCCCTCCCTGTCAATTTCTCTTTCACACTCACTTTCTCTCTTTTAACTCTCTGTCTCACATCACCACCCCCGCCCATCTTATCGTGTTCTACTTTATATCTTTGCCGATGTTTTCATTTTTCAGGAGATGGTTGTGCTGGGGATCTACGGTGTTCTGTACTTCATTGCTGTAATCGTTATTGCTACGCAGATCTGCGGTCAAAGTGCAGTTGGAGCAGCCGTGGTGCGTTTGCTTGTACATTTTTTTCTGGTAGTTTTGATTTGGTCTTTTTTGCCAGGTGATTATAATTAGTTAACTTGTTTGATTGCTGATTAGTCAGAAATCCAGTCAGTCAGGCATTCAGTCAGTCAGTAAGCAAGTAGGTTTTGAATTAACTGGATGTTTAGTTGGTTGGTGAGTGACTGACAGAGTGAGTTAGTAATTGAAGTAGTTACTAAGATGTTTCTTAAAGGCACACACAGTGGAGATCTGGCCAGGCTTGTGCCAGGGATAAGACCATCCCTCCATAAACACCCTGACTATGGCTTTTACAAAACTAATTCATGAAATGAAATTCCCACTGCCCACTGAAAGCACCTATACTGACCTAGGCTGTTCATTTTTGGTATGTGACCAAATTGAGGTGTGATCTTGTCCCACATCAAAGCCTGGGCAGATATGAGATGGTAAGTGTTTTAATGATAAGGAGTCATGTGCCTTTAAACGACAATATCACGAATGGCATATTTTAGAATTGAATTGAACTTTATTTTTCGAGGGTGACAGAATAAGCAATACATAGATGAGTAATGACATAGCTAAGCATGTAAAACATGGCTTACAAGTAAATATTCAGTCCCATGCATGTTTCAGTTCTTCGGCTTCGCGAGCGTGGCGGCCATGGGAGTCTATTTCTACTTTAGCTTCAGGGAATGGAAACTGACGGAGAGTCTCGAGGCGCGTCGTGCCCAGCAATACCAGGCTCAGCAACAGGCAGACCAGCCGCCCCCTTACACCCCTGCTGATACTATGACCACAGCTTATCCTCTTTAAAGTGTGCTGATCTCTTTTGACTGCTGTCATCCGGTTTGAGGAGATGTTGATGAGGGTAACCTCACAGGACTATATGGATCTTATCCTATGTTCATGGATTTGTCCACTCTCGGTGAGAAGCATCAATCGAGAAACTTTTGCAACCTGATTCTTCTAGCATTGTATTCCAATGGAACCCCCCCCCCCCCCCAAAAAAAAAAAGTCGAAGAAAATGAGGTCTCAGAAAGGATTGGGTCCTAAAATGGGGGTAAATTTACAGGGGTTCTCAACAGAAATTCAGAAAACAAAGGTCTTAAAAGGGAGGGAGTCTTAAAGGTCCTTGTCTACATTTTTATACCGAAATCGCCATTTGACCATTAAAATGCAGATTCTATTATCTACAATTATCAACAATACACCCCCTTTCGATCAGGAAAGATGAAGCCAGTGTAGTCGTTTGAAAATTCATTGTAGTATTCCAGCGTAGTACTCATAGTAGGATATCCTTATTTGGAAAATGCCAAGCGCAAAACTCCTCTCAAATCCCGTGCATTTCGTGCGTTTATAAAAAAGCGTGGACAGCGCTGCAGTGTCAAACTGTTGCTGCACTTGTTTTGGCGTGGCTATACGCATAGTGACATGAATTTGATTGGTCAGTATTTTTAGGTAAAGCACATGTTCTCAGCAAACAGAAAACAAAGTATTGGAAGCGTGAGTCACGCTACCCAAAAATAAAATCTGTTTTTACATATATTTTTTTTTCTATAATTTTTTTCCCCATGGTTCATTCATCATTTGACATAATTTTGTATCGAAATCTAACCATAAGATTATTGAAAAAAAGCAAAAATGTAGACGACCACCTTTAAAAGAGAGGTTCCACTGTATTCGGTTTGAGGAGATCTTCATGGATTTGTTAAATCTGGCTGCGAGTGAGAAGCATCAGTTGAGGAATTTTTGCCACCTGGGTCTTCTGGCATTGTATTACTATTTCAATTTGGTTCGATTGCCCTTTGTTTGTTTGTTCGTTCATGGGCTGAAACTCCCACGGCTTTTACGTGTATGACCGTTTTTACCCCGCCATTTAGGCAGCCATACGCCGCTTTCGGAGGAAGCATGCTGGGTATTTTTGTGTTTCTATAACCCACCGAACTCTGACATGGATTACAGGATCTTTTTCGTGCGCACTTGGTCTTGTGCTTGCATGTACACACGGGGGTGTTCGGACACCGAGGAGAGTCTGCACACAAAGTTGACTCTGAGAAATAAATCTCTCGCCGAACGTGGGGACGAACTCACGCTGACAGCGGCCAACTGGATACAAATCCAGCGCGCTACTGACTGAGCTACATCCTTGCCTGTTCGTTTGCCCTGATTCTGTTTGTTGGAATTGTAAGTTTCATAACGGACCTATCTACTCCCGTGAGAAACGTCAACCAAGCAATTATTGTAACCTGGTTCTTGTGGCATCGTGTTTGGTTCGATTGCCCTTATCTAGTATATAGAAGTTGTGAGTTTCATATCGGACCTACATGTATCTACTCCTGTGAGGAGCAACTTTTTTGTAACCTGGTTCTTGTGGCATCGTGTTTGGTTCGACTGCCCTTATCTAGTTTGTTGGAATTGTAACTTTCATAACGGACCTATTAACTCCCGTGAGAAACGTCAGTCAAGCGACTATTGTAACCTGGTTCTTGTGGCATCGTGTTTGGTTCGACTGCCCTTATCTAGTTTGTTGGAATTGTAACTTTCATAACGGACCTATTAACTCCCGTGAGAAACGTCAGTCAAGCGACTATTGTAACCTGGTTCTTGTGGCATCGTGTTTGGTTCAACTGCCCTTATCTTGTATATTATAGAAGTTGTGAGTTTCATAATGGACCTACATGTATCTACTCCTGTGAGGAGCTACTTTTTGTATCAATGAATAATACTCGCTGAAGGAAAGTAATTCAAGAAGTTATTCTGCCAGCTTGTCTGCTAGGATTGTACAAGTCATGTCTTTGCAATAACTGATGTAAAAATAAGACGCGTTAAAAACGAAAAATAACAACAAACAATTCCCCTTCTCTCTCTCTCTCTCTCTCTCTCTCTCTCTCTCTCTCTCTCTCTCTCTCTTACTTTCTCCAGACAAGTGCAAATTCTTTTGGGTGGGCACTTAGCTCAGCTGGTAACACGCTGGCTTTGTAGCCAGTTGGTCACTATCAGCGTGGGTTCGATCCCCACGTTCTGCGAGAGATTTATTTCTCAGAGACGACGTTGTGCAGACTCTCTTTGATGTCTGAACACCCTCATGTGCACACATGCGCATGAAAAAGATCCCAAGTTCACAGCGAAAGTCTCAGGGCTTGGAAAACACGAAGACACGCATGCATCATCTCTCGTCTCTGATTAGCATGATCGTATTTCGATACTTTGACCAGACAAACCCAATGCTTGTGTGTCGAAGAACGCTCCCACAGCTGGCTTGTTCAAGTCAAAGTATCACACCATATCTTCAGCGTAATACCAATACCTGTCCCAATGTAGGCCATCTGGTCTAAGAAGACGTTTAACCCTAATAGTCAGTCAGGTTCGAATGTATATATATAGAAAGTATTAACATAACTACAGAGTTAAAACTTTGTATCTTTATTGTCTTTATTCATGTCTGAACGGGACGGATGTTGTTGTTACATGGTGTGTCTGTGTTCATATTCTACTGTGTTCATTTACATGTACTACAATTATGATGATCATGTTTGCACGCAACTTCACATTGTTTGTTAATGGAACAGACAAAACCTGCAGTTAGTCGTTTGACAGTTTTCTTTTACATGAGATTCGTAGATTTGTCTTGCAACACGGTCAGGCTCAGTCAGACATCTACCAGTTGAGTGACTAATGAGAAGAGACAAGAAATTGCATACATGATTATGTATTTATTTACTCAAAATGTGGTGCCAGATTCTTTTGTTTTTCTTTTGCAAGTTGACCTTAGCAGAGATAAAAATGTGTTGTAGAAAAGACTACAGAACTAAATTGTTTTGTGTGAGTTTACTTCATGTGTGTGTGTTTTGTATACACGTGTGTGTGTGTGTGTGTGTGTGTTTGGTATGTGTGTATTGTGTTTTGTGTGTGTGTGAAAAATGTTCCCGCAGGTGAAGTAGGTTCGCAGTACATGCTTCAATGGAACTTAAAAGCGACTCTCTGTATCTGTGGTTCCCTCCCTTACATACATTTTTGTGGGTTTCTTTGTTTATTTCTGCGAGCTGACGGACAGGCACACGGCCATAAGCGCAGGCACAAATTCACAAACACACACACACACACAAGAACAGACAGACGCACGGACGAACAAACCAGTCAACCAGCTCAATTATCAAGCTACCCATCCAACAATGCAACAAACCAGCTAACCTGCAAAAGTGACAAGCGTGAAACTTGCAACATCGATCAAAAACTGTTGTTTAACCTTTAATCAAACAAAACACACAGCCGAGGTGATGGTATCATGCTATCTAAAGTAGGTCGAATTCGAACATTTCAAGCCGAGAAATAAAGAAGAAAAAATAGGTCATGTTATCAGAGAGTTACCAATGAGAAGTCTGTGGGTTATGGAATAATCAGTAGTTTATTTTTTGTCACATCTCTTTATAATAAAACAAAATTTAAAAATCAAGAACCGGTTCTGTTATGCACAGTCTCATAAACGGAGCTAGAAGAAAGTGCAAATCATCCTCTAAATATCAGATAACACAACGAAAAATAAAAATAAGTTTAAATATAAAGCAATGGAAGTATATGAAAGGAAAATGACGCAGAGACGTGGACGATTTATTCAATCAGACTGAGACTGAGAGAGGGAGAGTGCTGCATTATCTGAGCTTTCTCTGTTTGGAAAGATAACCTGTTGGGTATAAAAAGGGTGGAGAAAAAAGGTTTAGATATGGGACTGCATGACTTGTGCATTCAAGTTTCTTGCTTGATGATGTTAATATTTTCCCTTTGCATAACAATGCGTTCCTGTTGGCTCTATAGTTTCGTAAACAGATACCGGTATAAGAGGCGTGGTGCATTGACACGCTTCAAATCTCACTCATAAAAACCGCCGAGCGGGGTATGTTTTGCAAATATCGGTTAAAGGCACAGTAAGCCTCCCGTAAACCATCACAGATACTGTCAGGCTTTTAAACACAGGACAAACACCCTTTCGTTTAAACACTCACCGCTTGAGAACATCCTGGGCGCCCAACGTAAAGAGAGAGCAATTTTCAAAGAATTTATTTTCGTGGACCCTCTGATTAGCAAATCAGGTGCCTCGTTTTGGCGCTAGAACTAACTTTTAAAATCTAGATAATAAGTTGACAGCTTGTTACACAAACATTTTTAAATCATAAAAGAATTCTTTTTTCATCAAGACAAGATCAGTACAATTCGAAGTTTTGAAACTGAAAAGAAAAGCCCGGAAACGTGTCACGCAAACCGTCTTTCTCGTAGCGGTTTTGCCTAGCTCCCGTTCCTCTGAACAGTCAACTGTCATCGCTCTAGTATCCTTAGCGGATTATGACTTTATTCAGTTATTCTGCAGAAAAGACAAATGCTGGAGAAAACCCGTTTTTTTCTGCAGCATTTCTGCATAATGTCATCTTTCGCCGAAGCAGCGTTTTTTTCTGCAGCAAAACATTTTACTGCAGTAAAATTGAAATCAAGAATGCTGCAGTAAAACGGTGCTGTTGTTTTACTGCAGAAAACCTTTTTACATTTTTTCTGCAGAATAACTGAATAATGCCAAAATGCTGAAGAAAAAGTGTAAACAGTTTTTCTCCAGTAAAACAACATCACCAGCATTTCTGTTTTTCTGCAGAATAACTGAATAACTTGAGTCATAATCCGCTAAGGATACTCTAGTTCGTGTGAATCGCAGCCGTTTGTTGCGTTTAGATTTAGAGGTACACAAAGAAACTGGCTCACACGGGATCACATGGGTTCGCGATGGCTCAGGGGTAAGATAAACCACGCAAAAATAAATTCTTTGAAAATTGCTCGCTCTTTACGGAGTGCACCTAGGATGTTCAAAAGCGGTAAGTTTGTAAATGAAAGGGTGTTTGTACTGTGTGTAAAAGCCTGACAGTATCTGTGATGGTTTACGGGAGGCTTACTGTGGCTTTAAAGCTCAAGGACTTTCTTTGCCACTGACACGAAACAGAAAAGCCTGCGTGCAAGTTGCATACTCGAGGTTGATTCATACTTCTTGAGGGAAAGTTGGACATGATTCTGACACAGGTGTGATAAAGATTATCCCCTAAATCAACAACAACGGCAACTACAACAACAACAACAACAAACACACACACGCATACACAATCATGCACGCACGCCGGAACGCACACACGCACACGCCCACACACACACACACACACATAATTATTATTCGCCATTACCCTCGTCTCGATTCCCGGATTTACATTTGCTCAATATAATGGCGACGCGTCAATACCGTGTACTTCCTCGTGCAAAGTGGCGAAACCACATTTGACGCAGCGGGGAACATTATTTTTCCTCCAATACCCATTCCCCATTGGTTCGCTCTAATTGTATAGGCACACAATACACTCAAGGTCTTCTGCTTGCACCGATCACTCGGAATGTATTTCAAACATCTTTACCTGCACTGAGTTCGTACAGTGGTTGAAGAGATCCTATTCACCATCTTGATACCAGATTTAGGCTACAGCAATTCTTTGCGAAACATAACGGGTATGTCCATTTTTCTCACAAGCTTTATTTTGCCAAGTTGTCGGTATTCGGATGCTTACTGGAGAGAGAACCGAGCTCTCTGTCTTCTGTGTGCGTGTGTGTGTGTGCGTCTCGGTGTGTGTCTGTGTATGTGTGTGTGTGTGTGTCTGTGGTCTGTGTGTGTGTGTGTGTGTCTGTGGTCTGTGTGTGTGTGTGTGTTTGTGTGTGTGTGTCTGTGTATGTGTGTGTGTGTGTGTCTGTGGTCTGTGTGTGTGTGTGTGTGTATGTGTGTGTCTGTGTCTGTGTCTGTGTCTGTGTGTGTCTCCGTGTGTGTCTCAGTGCAAAGAAAGCAAAGAGGCTGTTGCGTCTTTTTTCTATCCCATGTAAAAGCCACGGCAGACCTGAGATGGTGAGTCTACACAAAAGACTAGTGCTGCATTTTTGTTTTGATACCATGACCATCGGTTGTGTTAACAGAAAGTCGCATGACAGAGGTCAGTCAACAAGGATGTTGACATTATTTTGTTCTCCCCTTAAACAGGTGGCAGGAGCACGACTGTGAACTACACGTATATATGTGACCCTCCACCACGAAATGAGTCGCATGTCACCTCGCGCGGTTCTGCGCTAGGCTTAATATGAGGCTTTGCCAAAAGGTGCTGGGGGGGTGCTTGGACATTTGTGACAAACTAAACCTTTTCAGTTGATTTTTTTTGGTGGTGTTTTAAGTGATACATTAGTCTTTGATGAACACATTTATGTAATAAAAGAATGGTTTGTGCATTTGGGAAATGTGTACGGTTTGATAATATGCCATGATACGCCAATTTTGAGAAAAGCCACATGTGCAACAAAACTGACCACAGAAGCCATTGATATCATTTCATACAACTGGTGTTGATTTATTTCTAGTGAACAGACCCTGCAGAAGCATTATCAGTCATTAAAAGTACATTTGGAGCCAAATCTTGAATGCAGTGTCAAGTAATGTCGCAAGACGCTCAAACATCATAAAAGTCAAAACTGATACTTTCTGCTAAGTAACCACAAGAAGTATAAACCCTAAAATAAAATATAACACTTCAACAGAAACACTGACACATGTTAAAAATATCCCTAAAAGTTGTTAAAGTTTGCTAAAACTAGTTAAACAGTCATGTTGTTGTAGGTGTCACGTGTTACGAAAATGTTGATGGACATGAAAATATTCATAATATTTGAAATAACAACCAGAATGTTATACATACACTAACTTTTCATTTACAATCTAAAGATTAGGTTATTTCTGGAATATGAAAACAGAAACAATAGCAAAACATGTTAAAAGCAAGACAGTCATAACAGCATTCTACGTGTCACGAATCACACTGTGTCAGTGGACATGAAATTATTCAAAATGTTATAAATTACAACTATAATATTAAGGATACATTCATATTTTGAAGATTAGGTAATTATGGAACATCAAAGCATCACAAAAAAAAGTAACATCATGTTCAAAACAGGTCAAATCTGCGTTCTACCTGTCACGTGTTACATGAAGTCAGTGGACATGAAATCAATCAAAATGTCAAAAATAACTACAATATTCAAACAGACATTTAGAATACAGTTTTAACCTAATGACTAGGTACATCTGGAATAAGGTTCTCAATTAATTCGAAAAAATTGAATTAGTTGTACGTAAAATCCTAGCAAAATCCCTATTTAATTAGGGGGGGGTGTGGTGGTGTTAAAACAATCTCATGAAAATATTCCTTCCCCCTGCTAACCCAAATGCATTTTGTCAGCTTTGGCTACAATATTTACAAGGACATAAATGTCTCCTCCTATATCGTTACTGACACGGACATGAACGTATCCTCCTGAATCGTAACACGGACATTAACAAAAACAGAGGATCGTATTTTTCTTCCATCAAATTTGCCTCCAAAAGTAGCAAGCAGTTATTATTAACAGCTATTGTGTTTTCAGCGTAGCATAGGGTCCGATATTTAATCGTATGAACTATTCTTTATTTTCTCAATATTTAAACATGTAGGCCTGTACCTATACGTGATATTGACTTTGACACCACAAAATATTTCAGTCGTATGTTGAAACAAGTCGCGTAAGGCGAAAATACATTATTTTAGTCAAGTAGCTGTCGAACTCACAGAATGAAACTGAACGCAATGCAATTTTTCAGCAAGACCGTATACTCGTAGCATCGTCAGTCCACCGCTCATGGCAAAGGCAGTGAAATTGACAAGAATAGCGGGGTAGTAGTTGCGCTGAGAAGGATTGAGGTCTAACGAATGACGTATCACAACGTGCGCGGTCGTCCTTGGCGGTCAAGAAAGCCGCGGGCGCCGCCGCGATCATTGCGCAGACGACACTTCTAGACCGCCAATATTTTTTGTGCGCATCACGTGCTCCACAAAAATCGGCCGGAAACGAAGCAATTGGGAAACCTAGATAGCACGCTTTTCTGTACCTCTCTTCAATTTAACTTTCTGAGCGTGTTTTTAATCCAAACATATCATATCTATATGTTTTTGGAATCAGGAACCGACAAGGAATAAGATGAAAGTATTTTTAAATTGATTTGGAAAATTTAATTTTGATCATAATTTTTATATTTTTAATTTTCAGAGCTTGTTTTTAATCCAAATTTAACATATTTATATGTTTTTGAAATCAGAAAATGATGGAGAATAAGATGAACGTAAATTTGGATCGTTTTATAATTTTTATTTTTTTTTACAATTTTCAGATTTTTAATGACCTAAATCATTAATTAATTTTTAAGCCACCAAGCTGAAATGCAATACCGAAGTCCGGCCTTCGTCGAAGATTGCTTGGCCAAAATTTTAATCAATTTGATTGAAAAATGAGGGTGTGACAGTGCCGCCTCAACTTTTACAAAAAAAGCCGGATATGACGTCATCAAAGGTATTTATCGAAAAAAAGGAAAAACACGTTCGGGGATTTCATACCCAGGACCTCTCATGTAAAAGTTAATAAAGATCGGTCCAGTAGTTTGGTCTGAATCGCTCTACACGCACGCACACACACACACACACACACACACACATAGGGGGATATTCGCCTATTTGCGGACATTGTGTATCATTTTTGTCCATCCGTCAAAATGCGGTAATATGAGGACCTGTTTTGACTTTTTTGTTTGAAGAGATAGAAAGTTGAAAGTAAGCGAAATGTTTAGGGAATTCGATACAAAGGTGTCAACAAAACTTTTACTTTATATTTCTCTTAATATAGCGTTACGAATGATTTGAAAAAAAGCAGCTATATGCGGACAGTCACTATTTCGCAGCTATTTGCGGACCATAAATCTACAGAGCTAGCTCTGAGTTTTAGTGGTCCTCAAATTGCTGCTGGTATGTTGTGTATGTTGTGTCAGGCCTAATCCTGGAACTACATCTTCTAAACTACAGACCTGGTAAGAGCGGTTGCTTTAAAAGCAAATGTTGTTAGCACAGGAACAGTGAAAAAGGCCATACAGACATAAAGGAGTCGTGTCTTTCAAGGACTTGTGTGTTGATAAAGTGGTTGCTCTATATATATTTAGTTTGGTAAAGCCTTAACTCAAAAACAACTTCTAAACAATTGTGCAAACGCTTTATTCGCGGACAGAATAGACCGCCAGTCTCTCCCTCTCTCTCCCTCTCTCTCTCTCTCTCTCTCTCTCTCTCTCTCTCTCTCTCTCTCCCTCTCTCTCTCTCTCTCTCTCTCTCTCTCTCTCTCTCTCTCTCTCTCTCGCTTCACACTGAACCCCATCAAGGTACTGTGCAAGAAAATGACATTACCACAAATGGCACGACCCAAGAATCCCGCGACATAGGCCTTTTCCAAAGCCCACCCCCACCATCCCTTTCGCAAATGCCCTCACCGGGATGCTTCGATTCACCGGAGAAGGTGGAAAGGGGGGAGGAGAAAATAAAGGGCCAAAGTGACGCTGAATGTTCTGAAAGTTTAAATGAGCATTTGAACGAAACGGAAAACGAGAACTTTGACGAGTTTTGTGATGCTTTTGACGCCCCTGATTCAGACAATGACAGTATGCAACAGTTCTGGGATGATCAGGTTGCCGGGCTAGAGTTCTACTTGACAACATTCTCAGCCGAAGTTAGGAACGCTGTCATTTTGTCTGAAACTCTCCATGTTGTGAGAAACATTGTGGTTGACCAGAGACACGGAAAGAATTCACTACATTCTGTAACTGACTCGGCAGTGTTCGAGTACAACATGACTGAAGGGCAGGTGAAAGACTGGTGCCCCTTTGGACTGAAGGGCGAAACCCGTTGGCCGTATACGACGGCGTAAGAAGGTGGCCAAAAGCCGATCACCTGAGGTATGCCCAACATATCGATAGAATGAAGGATCATATTAATTTTGTGCCTGTTGTCAAGTTATCAAACAAGTAGGCCAGAGTGACAACCCTGACGCTGTCGCCCGTGACTCCTGACAGGGAATGCAGGGATAGTGCCGCATTGCACTTGCCGCTGACTTCTGAACGCACGTGGACGACGTGTTATGTACAAACTCTGTGACTTGATGGGCATACAGACACTCAGACGTGTTATGTACAAACTCTGTGACTTGATGGGCATACAGACACTAAGACGTGTTATGTACAAACTCTGTGACTTGATGGGCATACAGACACTAAGACGTGTTATGTACAAACTCTGTGACTTGATGGGCATACAGACACTAAGACGTGTTATGTACAAACTCTGTGACTTGATGGGCATACAGACACTAAGACGTGTTATGTACAAACTCTGTGACTTGATGGGCATACAAACACTAAGACGTGTTATGTACAAACTCTGTGACTTGATGGGCATACAGACACTAAGACGTGTTATGTACAAACTCTGTGACTTGATGGGCATACAGACACTAAGACGTGTTATGTACAAACTCTGTGACTTGATGGGCATACAGACACTAAGACGTGTTATGTACAAACTCTGTGACTTGATGGGCATACAGACACTAAGACGTGTTATGTACAAACTCTGTGACTTGATGGGCATACATACACTAAGACGTGTTATGTACAAACTCTGTGACTTGATGGGCATACAGACACTAAGACTGTTATCCAAATCGCATTCGATTTGCGCGTGATAACAACGGCGGATATACAAACTGTAAACAGACCAAGTGTTGTATTGAAGAAATAACATGGTTATCCATGATATTATCCAATGTACATATCGCGATCGTTTCGATCCCCCCCCCCCCCCCCCCCGCAATCTGTGTACGTGCCGATGGCTTCACAGTAAACCATTTCTGAGTTCTGAGTTCTCTCTCTCTGTCTCTCTCTCTCTCTCTTTCTCTCTCTCTCTCTCTCTCTCTCTCTCTCTCTCTCTCTCTCTCTCTCTCTCTCTCAAGATTTTAATCAACACTTTATTTCGCTCGCAGAGAAACTGAAAGCCTGTCTCACGCAGAATGAGTCCCTTGATATTGATGTCTCTCTAGAAAAATTAAAAACATTTTGTGGACGAAAATTGACTCAAAACGAAACGTTTTCTATTCAACCCATTACTGTCCACAAGGTTAGAAAACTGATAGAACAGATGGCGAATAAAAAGTCAATGGGTCCCGATAAGATTCCTGTCCGGTTGCTCAAACTTGCTTTACCATACATAATTGATTCACTGACTTATGTCTACAACCTTGGCATACAACAAAACGTTTTCCCCTCTATTTTAAAATGTGCCAAGGTAGTGCCACTCCCAAAAAGCAAAGATCTCACGGACCCTAACAACTTTCGACCAATTTCCCTCTTACCTGTTTTATCTAAGCCTTTGGAGAAGCATATTCAGAAATATTTACTGGAATATATGGAACGAATGAATTTGTTTCATCCATTTCAGTCTGGATTTCGCTCTAAGCATTCATGCCACATTGCTCTCAGCTCTTTATGTGAAACTTGGTTATCAGCTATTAATGAGTCCGAAGTAACAGGAGCGTTATTCCTGGACTTTAAAAAAAGCCTTTGACCTTGTAGACCACTCCTTATTATTAAAGAAATTACAATGCTACTTAAAAGATGACTCTGCTTGTGCCTTCTTCGAATCATATCTTTCAAAACGGACACAATATGTATTCATCAACTGTAAAACTTCGTCGAATGATTTTGTCAAAAGTGGTGTGCCTCAAGAGTCTGTATTAGGACCTATATTGTTCTGTATTTATATAAATGATTTATCTCTACATGTGTCAGATGAGAAAGTAAGATGTGAGTTCTTTGCGGATGATTCATCAATCCACACCAGTCAGAAGTCTTTGGTAGCCGTCAACCAATCTCTTCAAACAAGTATAGATGAGATGACAGAATGGTGCACCACTAATGCAATGGTTATTCACCCTGTTAAGACGAAAAGTATGGTGATTACAACTAGACAAAAACACCAATTAAAACCCTTACAGCTTCAACTGTCAATTGATTCAACTCAAGTGCAACAAGTTAAAGAGCATAAACTATTAGGGGTTACCGTTGATCAAGAATTGAAATGGCAAACTCACTTGAGTAAAATTTGCAAATTAGTATCTAAAAATTTGTACTTATTGTCTAAATTAAGACATTATGCCGATGTGGAAGCACTCAAGTTGTTTTACTACGCCCACATAATGCCCCATATCAACTTTGCTTCAACACTTTGGGATAACTGCAGTGATGTTCATCTCAAACAACTCAATTCTCTTCATCGCCGTGCTGCAAAACTAATTCTGCATGAGTCAAATAAGCCAACAGATGATAAATTAAAGCTCCTTAATTTCCTTCCCTTGAAAGATCAGTTGACGCTAAACAAAGCTGTCTTTATGTACAAAGTAATTAACAATAATGTTCCTGGATATTTAAAATTACATTTCAGACATGCCACAAAAAGATATGGGTCCCAGAACCTGATTCCCCCCATCCCTCGTCTAGACTTGTATAAATCAAGTTTAGCCTTCTCAGGAGGGTCTCTATGGAATTCCATACCCCTACCCCTCCAAAATGCCTCCTCTGTGAAAACGTTTAGGCGCCAGTTTCATTCCCGCTTAATGGGTAAATAGAACACTTTTCATGTCTGATATTTTAGTGCTTTTTACATTTAGTCAAGTTATGTTTGTATTTTGATTTGTTCTTTATGTGTATGTATTGATAATGATATACATGCAAATGATTGGGACAATTCCTCCCTACATTTTTTCTCTCCCTTTTGTTATTAGTTGTTTTGGATGTTTATATGCAATGCATTATTGCAACTATGCTGCAATTTCCACACTATACTGTTTTTCCCATTTTGGAGTGTGTCTACAAAACCATAACCCTTTTTCTTATTACTATTTACATTATGTACGTCTGTAAGAAACAATAACCTTGTCAATTTTACTATCTATATTCTGTGCGTCTGTATTAAGTGTTTGTATAAGGGACATGTTGTAAGATTAGGCTTTGCCTAAAACCTCTATCCTTTGGTAATAAAGTTCAGTTTCAGTTTCTCTCTCTCTCTCTCTCTCTCTCTCTCTCTCTCTCTCTCTCTCTCTCTCTCTCTCTCTAATAATGTATCGATTGAACACTGTTTTTCCCGTTTTTGAAACATATGACGTCAGAGGCCTTGTTTAAACGCACACAAAAATTCTTGGAAAATGCCTACGCCGACATTTTCGCTCAATGAGTCAACTTCTTAACAACTACTTTCGCGTCTGATAAGATATGTACGTGAAATTGATTATGTGTTTTGAAGATTTCAACAAATTAAATGTTTTCGATGAATCAGCAAAAACCTACCGTCAACTTAAGAACTTTTTCTGACATGACAAATAACAGCAGACCTAATCTGCCCACCTCTGACAAAACACAGTAAGTCAATTTTTGTCAAAAATGAGATTTTGATGCCATCATAATGAGCTCACTAGCCCGCATTTTGTCTGTAAATTTTGAGTTTTCAGGATGTTTAGCTTCTTAGTTCTGATAAAGTAAGTTCATTCAAACAAATTTAAGTTCTCCAAAAACAACGGCAGAACACAGCAACTGACGTAGATTGTGACCTCACAACGCGCGTACCGTTTTCCTCTGTGCGTGTGACAAACTCGAACTTCCGATGGCTGAACATAGTAACGGCGTGTTTCAAAAAAGTAAGTAGAGAGAAAAAAGAAAAGAAAAAGCATCCAAGTATTAACCATTATACACATGCATGCGCGGGCGCACGTACATGCGAAAACATTTAATTGTTCTATTCTGTATATGTTCTTTTGTAAAGGACCTAGAGCCATAGGTTAGGCACTTAAAAATATCAAGCTATTATTTAAGTTATTGAGACATCCCAGTGCACTAAGGGATTTATAGAGCAAATCGAGAAAAGCGCTGAGTTCAATAATTATTTTCGAGATTTGCTCTATAAATCCCTTAGTGCATTGGGATTGTTTCAATAACGATATTGTCAGTACCGCCATAGAAAAAAGAAGATTCCAAACGCACATTTTGCTACGCGCATTTGAATAGGCATAACTGTGTGGTCAGGTCGTGTACAGTAAGATCTACTTTTGTGTCTGGGGTGTCTCAAGTGTGTCGTGCTTTCGTCACACGCATTTTAATTTCTGTTGGTAAATTCCAGTGTAGCATTAAGCTGAACAGTGATGATCTGTCAGAGAGACCTCATTTGAACTCGGAGAATTGACTCGAAGGACTCGACGGTTAGCACATTTTCAAAATAAATGTGGCATATTTCTCGTGTTGTATCTTCACTCATCGGGGAGTCTGATACTAAATATGAACGGTAAGAATGCTCTGAACCCTACACGTATTATATCCCCATCGTTTTTTCGTTCACATTTGCCCAACATGTTAATTTGCTGAGCGGGGTTTATGTCGTCTGCTAGGCTAGGGCAATCGAACCACTGCAGTCTGCACTGAGTCTGCACGCATGAGGCAGGCTGGTAATAAGTCTTATATATGGTAAGAACGTTCTGAACCCCAACACGTTTTCGATTATAATAATAATAATATGGGAGATTTATAGAGCGCTTTACATTCTCTAAGCGCTTTACAATGAAAAAAAAATGAAACATACATATACACCGCAGCATTTAGCACACAAGTGAACAACGAAACACTACATCAATACAAGCTGCAAGCATACTAACACAGGCAAAGCATTCAAACATTCAAACACCTGATCAAAAATGCACCATGTTGAAATAAAATTAATCAAAATACTGTGTGAAGAAGTGTGTTTTAAGGTTTGATTTGAAGGAACAAAGTGTTTGGCAGTGTCGGATAGAGTAAGGAAGAGAGTTCCACGCAACGGCAGCAGAGTGGGAGAAGGCTCTCTGGCCGTGCTGTTTGCGACTAAAAGAAGATAGACGGAATATTCTAGTGTCTACAGAGGAGCGATTACGATTGTTCTTGCCTTGAAATAATAATTCGGAAACCATTCATTTATTGAACTGATGCAGTCGTATTTCAGTGTAGTCTGCTACGTATGACAGAGTCGATCGAGTCAGTCTTCCAAACTGGTCTAGCTTGTACGTTATCGGAATAACACTTGTTTTCTGTTAGCCGCTGGGAATTGTATACTAACTCATCATTTGGTAATGTGGAGGATAAGCTACATGCAACTAACACGGCATATGAGAAGAATCTATGCAAATCGGCGAAAATTAGATGAAACACGGCGGCTTCTATTTTTAGAACAGTGGCACTGTGGCACAGGCAATCTGTCAGGAAAAAAAAACCCACTTCTGCTTTAATTGAGAAGCAGGGAATTTATGGTCATTTGGTATTGTGGAGAATATAAGCTACATGTCTTTAATTAATTCTGAGGATGAGAGCACAGTCTCGCTTAGGCAAAGGGCGGAAGAATACGCTCTGTGGAAATGTTAGCGCACTGTAGCGCACTCCAAGAGTGCGCTAACAGTTTTAGCACATCGCCATTAGCCAATCAACTGGTTCACATCAGTCATGTGACACCAGTACTTACAGACAATTATTATTATTATTATTATTATTATAATTATTAGTATTATTATTATAATTATTATTATTACAAACGCTAAATATTTGATTAATTAATAAAAAAGTTGTTTCTCTTTTTTTTTCTCCCTCTTCTTGTTTTTCTCCTTCTTTTTACACACACACACACCCACACACACACACACACACACACACACGCACGCACATACACAAACACACACACACACACCCACACCCACACAAACACACCCACCCACACACACACACACACACACACACACACATACATACACACACACACACACACACACACACACACACACACCGCCACAACCATCGTCCCAAATCCCAGTCAATGTTATAACATTTAGTCAAAACTTGACCCAATGTAACTATACGAGGGAAAAAACACCACACACAATGCGGATAGTATAATATTATTTTAAGATGCAAATGGGTAGTGTGCCTGTGTCACAAAGCAACGCAGACCTTCCGATAGAGAGTTATTGCCCGACATATCACTCGACTAGAACCAAGACAGGGAGGAGGAGGAGGAGGAGGAGGGAGAAAAAAGGGAGAGGGGAGGAAGAGGACAAGGAGGAACAAAACACATTCCCAAAGACATTAATGGCTTTTGAATTTAGATTTATAGGACCTGCGTCTACTCTGCGAACTCCTCGAAACAGTCATGTCCGCTTGACACTTCTGATATTGTACAGTGCTGCATGGCCCCGACACTTGTGATATAGTAGAGTGGTTATTGTCTTCATGGCTCTGACACTGTTTTGACAGCCATGGACCTTCACCCTGACAACTCAGTATGAGTCGATCGGTACCCGGATGTACATTACTTCGAGAAACATTGGTGTGCACGAGTCAGCCCCCGTGTCTGATTGGTTGAATTGGGGTTTGCAGGCGTGATTTCAACCAATCCGAGCACGCAGCTGGCACCCACTGAGTTGGTAATACTCTCGTGCACATTCTCCCAGGATCTGGGTGCAGACCTCGTGTGGCACTGATTAAAGATACTCTCTTCCCCGTGAAAATCATCTGGTACATCCCTTTTCATCCACCATGTTTTTATCCTGGGTTAAACAGCATCATTGCACTTTGACACTCACCAACAATCGAGTCTTGCTACTTCCGATGCAGAACGCAGTATTTTTCTGAATTAATATCCCTGGTTTATATAGCTATGTGTTACGAATCATGTCAAGAAAGGCATTCCACTCATTACAGAACGCAGCATTTTGCTGATCTAATATCCCTGGTCTATATAGTTACGAATAACGAATCATGTCAATAAAGACAGGCTGCGGATGTTGGGGTTGAATCCCGGGGGAAAGATGCTCCTTTCCTGAATGCGATATACAAGATGGTTGACACAGGAAGGAAGATATTCTTAAAGGCTCAATCTTTCACCTGTAACCGATTCGACTCTCATATAGGGCTAGACTTGTACATGGGATAAGGCCAAATATTCGATTACTTTGGCCTATTTTGATGTGGGCTGGCATTTTTGACTTGAATCTGTTGCACGGAAAAGTATACAGAACACAGCAAGTCCGCTTTGCTGTGATCTGCCGATGTTTTTAACAAACCAGAGTCTCAAGAAAACATAGGCAGAACACAATGAGTCCCCTTTGCTGTGATCTGCCGTTGTTTTGAACAAACCCGAGTGTCAAGAAAACCTAGGCAGAGCACAGTGAGTCCACTAATTTGCTCATAGTGTTTTCATTAAAGCAAATTTTTGAAAGAAACTAAAGCAAAAAATGCAGAATGCATGCAGACGCTTACTTCCAGTAAAACTTTAATCGAGAATGTCTTTGCTTTAAATATATAGATCAGAACAAAAAAACACGTTTTTCTCAAAACGTGTTTTTATATTTAGTCAAGTTTTGACTAAATATTTTAACATCGAGGGGGAATCGAAACGAGGGTCGTGGTGTATGTGCGTGTGTCTGTCTGTCTGTCTGTCTGTCTGTGTGTGTAGAGCGATTCAGACTAAACTACTGGACCGATCTTTATGAAATTTGACATGAGAGTTCCTGGGTATGAAATCCCCGACAGGTTTTTTTCATTTTTTTGATAAATGTCTTTGATGACGTAATATCCGGCTTTTCGTGAAAGTTGAGGCGGCACTGTCACGCCCTCATTTTTCAACAAAATTGGTTGAAATTTTGGTCAAGTAATCTTCGACGAAGCCCGGACTTCGGTATTGCATTTCAGCTTGGTGGCTTAAAAATTAATTAATGACTTTGGTCATTAAAAATCTGAAAATTGTAAAAAAAAATAAACATGTATAAAACGATCCAAATTTACGTTCATCGTGTTCTCCATCATTTGCTGATTCCAAAAACATATAAATATGTTATATTCGGATTAAAAACAAGCTCTGAAAATTAAATATATAAAAATTATTATCAAACTTAAATTGTCCAAATCAATTTAAAAACACTTTCATCTTATTCCTTGTCGGTTCCTGATTCCAAAAACATATAGATATGATATGTTTGGATTAAAAACACGCTCAGAAAGTTAAAACAAAGAGAGGTACAGAAAAGCGTGCTATCCTTCTCAGCGCAACTACCACCCCGCTCTTCTTGTCAATTTCACTGCCTTTGCCATGAGCGGTGGACTGACGATGCTACGAGTATACGGTCTTGCTGAAAAATGGCATTGCGTTCAGTTTCATTCTGTGAGTTCGACAGCTACTTGACTAAATATTGTATTTTCGCCTTACGCGACTTGTTTGGACTTGCTGTCTTTTGACAGAGGTGGGCAGTAATGTCTCAAATGACTTGAAATTCCGTATTTACTTTACGACACGTGTTAGCACCAATCTCCAAAAGTTTGAAGGTAATGCGTTGGCGAGTTACTCAAATGTATCATTTTTTTCTCATTACCCGCTAAAACGGCTTCAAAAACTGCCTTTTATGCCTTTTGAGAGGATTGGCACCTACACCGCGTCCTTGGTAGACAGGATATGTGAACAAAGCTGACTGAGTTGGATGCAGATTTGATTGTTCTGTCTAAGGACATGCTTAACATGTTTCGTTTTAGCAGTTCTGATTTGTTGTCAATTTTAACGCGGGAACCTTGATTTTGTGAATTTGATTTTGGGGGGTGTCTGTATTGTAGGTTCCACTGTATCGACACTACGTCATGTAAACTCAATTTTTTAACTGAATAAGTTAGGGGAATAAACGGCCTTTCCAGTCATATAATTAGATTTACGATCAACAGACTCATCAGAAACATCTGCCCTCAAACGCATGTGTGAAGTGGGTTTTTTTTATGACGAGTAGTGTAGTTCATGTCTGTACATGTAGTACACACACGTTGCAGTTAACAACACCTTGTTCACTTATGTGATTGTTTAAAACGTTGGTAGATCATAAAGAGGGATGAAATTCGTCAACGACTATCTTTACCTCAATGACAAAAATGCATTTTTACGATTTGTGTACCTTGTTTACCCCGTATTACACACTTTATGAGGAAGTGAACATAAGACAGCAACTGCACACTATTTACTAATCGGACAGCCATTAAGTGTCCTCCGCAAATCTGCTTTTGTTTTTGACGTGCTTTATCTGGTTCATATTTTACAGCAGTTTGAAAACTACGTAAAATCGCTTGCAACAGTACGCACTAAATACAGAGCTGCTCTGCAAATGTGTAAAATCTGTGTATAATCTGAAAATGGATATGACAATGGATATCAAATTTGTGTAAAACAGGGCTCGTTGTCCACACCTATATTGCAGCAATTTGAGGACAACTTGCATTTCCATTTTTAGGGAGGTGTAGCTATCTGCGGACATCCGTCACTATATTGCAGCAATTTGCGGACCAAAGACCGCCTATTTGAGGACGTCCTCAGATAGTCGCATTTTTCGGCCGATGTCCGCAAATTGCTGCGATATAGCGATGGACGATCCCATTTGGTCCCATTTGGTCCGCATATGGCTTTAAATCCACAAACACACACACACACATACACACACACACACACACACACACACACACACATACATCACGACCCTCGTTTCGATTCCCCCTCTATGTTAAAACATTTAGTCAAAACTTGACTAAATGTAAAAAGTAGTCCATCTGTAAACTCTGAATATGCAGATGACCTCTATAAATTATTCAATTGTACTCTGAAATCAAAGACAATGACCAATGACAGTTGAGATCGAAACTCGGTTGTGATGGGATATCCATATGGTTGTGATGGAATATTCAGAATAATTACCTCCTCAGCTAACAGAGACAAAGAGGCAGGTCATGGGATAAATGCTTATTCAATTCGTTGGGAGAAGAATTATGGGCAAATTATGTGTCAAACGTTAGAAAGTGTCAAACGTTATACCTTACATTGAACAGACAGTACAATATTTTCTCGACTTTACGGCTCGTCGTCTCCATGATTTCAATCGAATCGGTGACCGGAAACGCCATAGAAGCAAAGCTAGAGGTTTCCACGCTTTTGTATCAAATACTCGCGAAACTTCTTTGTAAAAATTGCAAAAATAACAAAATGTGTCAAACGTTATTTTCGGACATTAACTCCATCGATTCTTTTTAGCTGCTAGATACAATAACTTCGCAAATTCTGACTCAAATGCAACACACTTCTTTTATTTCCTCGAATACGAAACTATCGTTTTAATCCAAAATGGCGGCCATTCAAAGCACCAAGACCGGCGAAAATCGAATCTGTAAACAAGTTGGTCTGCGGACATGAGCCCTTCGAAAAAAACCGGGTATTTACTGGGCGAGTTTTTCGGTAAATTCTGGTTCTAATTACGATTGTTGCACATTCTACAAAGAGTTGCATGCTTAGACTGCATGAAATACGCAGATTAAAACCGTTGCAGTGATGCAGATCATGAAAAATCGAAAATTCCCCGAGGACACCAAAATGTCCAAACATTTTCGGGGCCGTTTCCGGTGTATGTTTGAAACATTTTATTTTTGTATTTAACATTCACAACAACAACAGGCTTCAAAACATTAAAAAAAACATTCGTCAAACTCCCTTTTTCAAAGCACAATACATGGAAACATGTTGGGGTAATCCAGTTAATTACACTTGCTTTCCAAAAACACATATGGGTCCGAAATGGCACCTTTTGGCAAAGGCTCATATAAGTCCGGGGAGTGTCTGGTAACAGTGTGAGGGTCACCTTAGTCACAGGCTTATAACTCAAACAGTTTTCGCTCTTTTCTAAAACGGTTTTCACCACTGGATAGAGCATAAAAAACTCTTTAGGAGAATGTAAAAATATGAAAATCATGCAAAGGTGACATGCGACTCATTCCGTGGTGGAGGGTCACATATGTCGTGCCGAATTCACGGCAACATTTTTGCCCATTTCGCGTAATCGGCAAAACGCGGCCCATTACGTGAAATCGGCAGCGTTTTGCCGAAAATGCGGAAAGGCTTCTAAAATTCGCCCATTTCGCAAAAGCGACAGCTAACTGTCTGTTACTTTTTGTGTCACCAGAACATTGCTTTACCTCCCTACTATGTTTTGTATGGTCTATGTTGGTCTGTGTCGAGCACAACTCCGGAAATGCATGAACACTTTCTGCAATAACTGTTGCCATTTGAGAACTTTAAAACCAAAAAGTGGCTGCCGATTTCGCAAAATGGGCAAATTTTAGAAGCTTTTACGCGATTTCGGCAAAACGCTGCCGATTTTACGTATTGGGCAGCGTTTTGCCAATTACGCGAAATGGGCAAAAATGTTGCCCATTACGCGGAATCGGCAATTACGTGAATTCGGTCGGCACGACATATACACACATTTGTTGAAATGAACTGTGTATTTGTTCATGGAGTTTTATATGAAAGGGTATTCGAGTCATACTTTTTACATTTAGTCAAGTTTTGACTAAATTTTTTAACATAGAGGGGGAATCGAGACGAGGGTCGTGGTGTATGTGTGTGTGTGTGTGTGTGTGTGTGTGTGTGTGTGTGTGTGTGTGTGTGTGTGTGTGTGTGTGTCTGTCTGTGTGTCTGTGCGTGTGTGTGTGTAGAGCGATTCAGAGTAAACTACTGGACCGATCTTTATGAAATTGTACATGAGAGTTCCTGGGTATGATATTCCCAGATGTTTTTTTCATTTTTTTGATAAATGTCTTTTATGACGTCATATCCGGCTTTTTGTAAAAGTTGAGGCGGCACTGTCACACCTTCATTTTTCAATCAAATTGATTGAACATTTGGCCAAGCAATCTTCAACAAAGGCCGGACTTCGGTATTGCATTTCAGCATGGAGGCTTAAAAATTAATTAATGACTTTGGTCATTAAAAATCTGAAAATTGTAATTAAAATTATTTTGTTATAAAACGATCCCGAATTACTTTTATTTTATTCTTCATCGTGTTCTGATGCCAAAAACATATAAATATGTTATATTCGGATTAAAAACAAGCTCTGAAAATTAATAATATAAAAATTATGATTAAAATTAAATTTCCGAAATCGTTTTAAAAACAATTTCATCTTATTCCTTGTCGGTTCCTGATTCCAAAAACATATAGATATGATATGTTTGGATTAAAAACACGCTCAGAAAATTAAAACGAAGAGAGGTACAGTAAAGCGTGCTATGCAGCACAGCGTAACCGCTACCGCACTTTCACTGCCTTTTGCACTAGCGGCGGACTACGGTCATTGTGAAAAAATGCAGTGCGTTCAGTTTTATTCTGTGAGTTCCACAGCTTGACTAAATGTAGTAATTTTGCCTTACGCGACTTGTTTATGTTTGTCTCTAGAAAAGATTTTATGTCTGACTTGGGTTTTTTTTCTTCAAAGTCTGACATAGTGAAATATTGCGACATTTTGCTTTTACATCATGTCGCTTCCAGTAGGATTTAACGTGCATGTTTATTTGACCTCATTTACAATAAAATGAAAAGACATATTTGAGTCGCGAACCCGGATACCAAACCTTGAAAAAATAAGCGAAGAGCGGGCAAAACAGTCTGTCACTTAGGTGCAGTTCAAGTTTATAAAGTTTATAAAGTTTATAAAGACACCTTCTTTCTAAGAGAACTACAAGCTTATTACAAGACGATGCAAAGTGTTGGTCTTAAAGGGGTAGCTCAGGTGGTAGAGCACTGGACTTGTGATCGAGAGGTCGCTGGTTCGAATCCGGGCCGGGACGGACACGGGTCAACTTTATGTGCAGACCCAGAGACGGTATCCATCTCCCACCCCCGTGTCACCACAATGGCACGTTAAAGATCTTGGTCATTCTACCATAAGTTGATACCACCTAAACACGCAAACATCAAAAAGCCGTGAGGGCGTTAAACTCGAATTATAGGCAATTTAAGACCTGACGGACAATAAGCCCCTTTAAAGGCCAACATCCAAAAGAATTTTTCTCCTGGAGCGACCTAAACTTGAACCCGTCGCTATTCTTGCATGTCTGTTTACTTCGTGCTGCACGCAAAAATTGAGCGACTTCCTTGCCGCTGGGATGCTGTCTGTGGAGGCTGCGTGCTATAATTAGCTGACCTGCTGCGCGAGCAGTCACTGCAGAGTTTTGAGATAACTTTGTAACACGTTTTATTTTATGCTCCTCAAGAATACAACTTTGGGCAACGTGCCACGTAAAACTACACGCAACAAGGATTCAGTAGGTACCAAACATGCCTTGTGTAATGTTGTTGGTGTTGAGTGCGAGAGAGTTTACACAGCAGCACAAGCACACGTGAACATGAGGCTGATCCAGTTCAACAGTGTAATATCAAAATAGAAAGGCACAGATTTGTGGTGTGAAGTCGTTGGACCTCGTGCAGACATCGCATGTAAAGTTCCCGGATGTACATCTAGATCCTGCGCAAAGATGCGCAAAAGCCTAGGACACTACATCCCTCCTCACCTCTGAATAAAAACACATTTGTAAAACTCCGTTGAAAGCAAAGCTGAAAAATAAAACAAGTAATACATCTCTGACCGACACTTAGGTGAGATAGGATGAAGTGAAATTAAAATAAAAGAAACGCATGCAAACTTTAAATTTTAAAACTAACAAATGAAGCAAAAGTCATTTCGCAAAATTGAATCCGCAAAGGTCATTCATAGTCTTGCAAGTACTGTGGCAGACGCCGCACCCTGGACGACCTTCTGGGTAAGTCAGGCGGTGGCTCAGGTGACTCAGGTGGGCAGGTATCAAACTGTGGCACAGTGGGTTCTACATCTTCCGGCTCTGCATCAGGACTGACTTCGGGCGGCTCTGCATGAGGAGGCATTTGCAACGGGACCTTCTTGAAGAACGAGGAGTTGCGTGTGACCTTGCGACCCCCTCCATCAGCAGTGACCATGGACCCTTTGCGTGAGGTCACTTTCATGGGGGTTGGAGAGTAGTGAGGGCAGAGTTTGTTTTCTGGGCGCTGTCGGACGAGAACTGGGTCACCGACTTGAATGTCAGGTTCTGTAGCTCTGCGCTTCACATCAGCATATTCCTTCATCTTCTTTTTCTTGACTTCATCCTGAAGTCGGATCTTCTTGTCAAGCTTTGTAGGGGACGTCTTCTTGCTGATTTCAGGCAGCTTGATTTTCATCTTCCTGTTGAAGAGCGCTTCAGCGGGGCTCACCCCAGTCGTGCTGTGGGGAGTTGCACGATAGTTACGCAGAAACCGATACAGTTCCTGCTTCCAGGCTTTCTTCTCCACTTGTGCTGCCTGGACGGTCTTCTTGATGGTGGACATGAAGCGTTCAACACCTCCGTTTGCTTGAGGCCACAGAGGTGTAACTTTGCGATGCTGAAATCCCAAGTAGTCTGCAAACTGTGCAAAGTCATGGCTGTTGAAAGGCGGACCATTGTCGGACTTGACAATGTCTGGGACGCCGTGGCGAGCAAATATTGCATCAAGTTTTGGGACTGTAGCCTTGGCGCTGGTCGAAGTGAGGATTTCAACCTCTGGAAACCTGGAATAAGCGTCAATAGCAACAAGGAGGTATTCTCCAGAGGGGAAAGGTCCACAAAAATCAATGCTGACTTCGGACCAGGGACGATCTGGAAGGGAGGTCATCTTGAGGGGTTCTGCGGGGTGATCTGGGGTTGTCGAGAGACAAGCAAGGCAGGACTGGACTTTCGTCTCAACAAGACGATCGATGTGAGGAAACCACACCTTTTCTCGTACGAGCTGCTTCGTTTTGACCATACCCTGATGGCCTTCGTGGGCAATATCGATTGCTCGTGACTGTAGGCTTCTAGGGATCACAATTCTACTCGAACGCAGGAGGACGTTGTGTTCGTCACTGAAGGAAAGTTCATCTCGGACAGTCTTGAAGATGTTGAACGAAGTGATGTCAATGTCAAAGTCATGCGGTGTGCACCACTGTCCGGACTTGAGAGCTCTAGTTACTGCTTTGAGCGTTGGGTCAGTTTTCGTTGCTTCAGTGATTTCTTGCAGAGTCATGGCCTTGGGGACAGTGTGACTCAACAGGAAGCTGATATATTCGTCTGCTACTTTAGACTCATGACGTGTAGTAGCGTTGGCGTTTTCAGTGGGATGACGACTGAGATAGTCAGCTGGGTTGTCACTCCCAGGTCGATACTTGAGAGTGAAGTCGTACGCTTGCAGTCGAAGATTCCATCGTTCGATGCGACTCGAGGTTCTTGATGTGGGCTTGTTGTAGATTCCCTCTAGTGGCTTGTGATCTGACAACACTGTGAAGTGATGACCGAAGAGGTAGAGATGATAGTGTTCGCACGCCCAGACGACTGCAAGGGCCTCTCGCTCCGTTTGAGAATATCTGGACTCCACGTCTGTCAGCGCACGGCTGGCGTAAGAGATGATGTGTGACATATGCTTGTCGCGTTGTGTAAGAACAGCTCCGATGCCGAAAGGACTGGCATCCACCAGGACCTCTGTTTCAAGGTTGGGGTTGAAGTAGGACATCGTTTTCACTCCTGTTAGTTCAGTCTTAAGGCGGTTGAAGGCGGCTTCTTGGTCTGGACCCCATGTCCATTCCACGTTGCTCTTGGTCAGATCTCTCAAAGGTTTTGTGATGTTGGCGTAGTCAGCGATGAAACGTGAGACGTAGTTGGTGAGACCGAGGAAGCTCCGGACTTCTTTGACGTTGGTTGGAGTCTTCATGTTTTGAATCGCTGTCACCTTCTTGGGGTCTGGGGAGACGCCCGTCTTGCCGAACATGAAGCCGTAGAACTCAATCTGATCCTTGTTGAATTCACACTTGCCTTTGTTCAAAGTGAGATTCTTCTCCAAGAGCCTGTCGAACACCCGTTTCAGCGCTTGATCATGTTCTTCTTGGCTCTTGCCGTAGATGAGGATGTCATCTGATGTGTTGAGAGAGCCAGAAATGTCTGTCAGCAGTTCAGCGATGTGATTTTGGAAAATCTCAGCTGCAGACGTGACACCAAAGTTCAGGCGTTTGTAGCGGCGAAGCCCTACATGTGTTGAGAACGTTGTTATGTTGCGCGATCCTTCATCCAACTCCAACTGATGATAGCCAGAGTTAAGGTCAAGCTTGGAGAAGACAGTGGCTTGGTTGAGCTTTGACAAGATGTCGTCAATCGTAGGCATGATGTGACGTGTTCTCTTGATGGCTTGATTCGGAAGGCGCATGTCGACGCAGATGCGAATCTCTTCTGGCTTCTTCGGCTTCGGTGCGACGACGATCGGAGACACCCAGGGCGTTGGGCCGTCTACCTTTTCAATGACATCAAGCTGCTCGAGTCGTTTGAGTTCAGCTTCAACTTTCTTCCTCAGGTGAAAAGGGATTCGACGATGAGGTTGCGCTGTGGGCTGAACTGACTCATCTACGTAGAATTTGACCTTGACATCTTTCAGCTTCCCCATCCCTTCAAAGAGTTGAGGAGTGTCTTCGACAAGATGATCAGCGACCGTTTGGGGTGGTGCTGATGTTGATGTGGCAAACGTGTAGTGTAGGAGTTCAAGTTCTTGTGCTGTCTTTGCGCTGAGAAGATTTCCACATCTGGCGTGTGGTGTTGACTGAACAACAAAGAAGGTCGTGGTGACCCTGGTCTTCTTGTACGACACTGTCGTCTCGAAGGTTCCTCTGACCTTGAGCGGCTGGCTGGAGCCGTAGGCAAAAATGTTGGTGGAGGTTGGCTTTATTTTCAGCGCTGGGGCATTGATTTTCCGGAACACGTCGTCATCGAGGATGTTCACTGATGCCCCCGTGTCGATGAAGAAGGGAACGGACTCCCCGTACATTTGAAGGTTGACTTTGGGCGTCTTGCTAGTGACAGATGAGACCCCATAGGCATACTCTGACTCTGAGCGTTCTGAGTCTGACGAATGTTGACTGGGTGAATCTGCCCGTGTGTTGATCATGCGAGCGTCGTGCGATGCGTTGGAACGACCTTGAGGTTTCGAGCGACAGACCTTGGCAAAATGTCCCATCTTCGAACAAGATCTGCATTGTTTGTCGCGAGCGGGGCAGCTCGTTCTTGAGCGACAATGACCTCCACACCAAGCGCAAGGACGAGAACTGGTTGTGCCTCCGTGTTGGTGTGACCATGATGTCTGACCACGGTTTTCTTGAAACGGCTGCTGCTGACTCTGAGTGTTGCTTCTTCGTCCGCCTTGCTGGGGGTGCTTGTTTCTGTAGACTGCATTCACAGCCTCGTCAGCTTCCATTTCTGTTGCTTGTACGTCAGAAATTTCAAGTGATCTTGCTGTCTTGAGAAGATTCTCTAACTCCATTTCATCTCGCAGACCTCGGCGGCGCAGGCGTGTTGAGGTGCAGCCTTGCAAGATTTGACTCTTGAGTTCACGATCTGTGTTGGTGAAGTCACAAGTTGCAGCAAGAAGTCTGAGTCTTGTGCAAAAGTTGTCAACAGTTTCACCAGGTTCTTGTTTCATCTGACGAAATTTGAAAACCTCAAACTCAACATTCTTCTTTGGTTCAAAGTAGGTTGATAGAGATGTCTTGACTTTGGCGTATGAATCATCAGCATTGCCCTCATCTTCTCCCTTCTGTGCAGCCGAAAATGATTCAAAAATGTCAAAGACTTCCTCCCCAGCATAGTGGAGCAGTAGAGCTTGCTTTCTGGCACCATCAGTAATGTTCATTGCTGTGAGCAACACTTCGAATCGTTTCAGCCATTTCTTCCATCTTTGGCCTACTGTGTGTTCAGTGGAGGATGAAAAGACAACAAACTTGTCGAAAGTTGGAAGAGCAGTAGCCATGTCGACAGGTGCAGCAATATTTAAGTCTAGATTTACTGCCGCTTCGTCGTTGTAACTGAATGTTCGGCGTACCACAATGACAGCGTGACGTCACTTACCTGTGTGTCGATCTATTTTCACTGTTTTTCTCGCCGGAATGACTCGTCGCCAGTGTAATGTTGTTGGTGTTGAGTGCGAGAGAGTTTACACAGCAGCACAAGCACACGTGAACATGAGGCTGATCCAGTTCAACAGTGTAATATCAAAATAGAAAGGCACAGATTTGTGGTGTGAAGTCGTTGGACCTCGTGCAGACATCGCATGTAAAGTTCCCGGATGTACATCTAGATCCTGCGCAAAGATGCGCAAAAGCCTAGGACACTACACCTTGGTCAGAAGTAGAATGTAAATGAATCTTTATAAAGAAGTAGGCTACTTCAAACGACAGCCACAGCCACGGTTGGGTTCACGGCATCAAACCGATGCGACTCTCCGTCATATCATACACGTAATCAATCAAATAGATGACTATTAAACATGTAAACTACATGCATACATCTATCGTCGGACATAAGAAAGGAGAGCTTCCCCCGGGCCTGTGCATGTGTTGTTCGTTGTGCGTGTGTAAATGTACACAAAAAACTGACGACAAAACTGAGACAGACCTCTTTCGCTTCAGTCTTGCAGAATTTAAAGACGAATAGAGGTAGAGCGTGCATTATACTAACTGTTTGGTAAAAGTATCAAACGTTTCTTTTTATAAATAAGTGGCAGGCTTACAGGAATACAAAGAGGCGCAAGTTGAAAGTAATGGATATATTTCTGGAAGATGCCATCAGTCCAAATTGTCAAATGAAATCAAAGATGACAGAAACAGAAGTTTTCCATACAAATGTTGGTGTTTCAAAGGAAGTTTGCATTCTTTCAGATAATGATATAGACGAGGTGGCTGTTTGTTATGAAGTTTCAACAAGCCAACATTCAAATGATTTTACTTCATCTACAGATTGTTTAAATTCAGCACTTCATAACTGTCATTTTGAACTTGGAATCAGAGAGAGACCGTCTTTCCATTGTCATTCATGCCATAGATTTTTGTTTCAGAATCAATGTTTCACATGGCGTT
>NC_090245.1:50507885-50512885 GCF_037325665.1 Littorina saxatilis | reverse complement strand
TGTCGAACCCACAGAATACAACTGCACGCACTGCAGTGTTTTCAGTCACGAGAATAAAACAGCTTCGTCAATCCACGCGGCAAGGAAGTCGCACAATTTTTGCGTGCAGCACGAAGTAAACAGACATGCAAGAATAGCGACGGGTTCAAGTTTAGGTCGCTCCAGGAGAAAAATTCTTTTGGATGTTGGCCTTTTAAAATTTACTTTTGGTCTTGTGATGTTTTTTTACAAATATTTTTTTTAATTTGTTACTACTTTTTTCCTTTTTAACATAGAGGGGGAATCGAGACGAGGGTCGTGGTGTGTGTGTGTGTGTGTGTGTGTGTGTGTGTGTGTGTGTGTGTGTGTGTGTGTGTGTGTGTGTGTGTGTGTGTGAGTGTCTGTGTGTGTAGAGCGATTCACAGTAAACTACTGGACTGATCTTTATGAAATTCGACATGATAGTTCCTGGGTATGATATCCCCAGATGTTTTTTTCATTTTTTGGATAAATGCCTTTGATGACGTCATATCCGGCTTTTTGTAAAAGTTGAGGCGGCACTGTCACACTCTCATTTTTCAATAAAACTGATTGAAATTTTGGCCAAGCAATCTTCGACAAAGGCCGGACTTTGGTATTGCATTTCAGCTTGGAGGCCTAACAATTAATTAATGACTTTGGTCATTACAAATCTGAAAATTGTATTTAAAATAAATTTTTTACAAAACGATCCAAAATTACGTTCATCTTATTCTTCATCATTTTCTAATTCCAAAAACATATAAATATGTTATATTCGGATAAGAAACAAGCTCTGAAAATTAAAAATATAAAAATTATGATAAAAATCAAATGTCCGAAATCGATTTAAAAACAATTTCATCTTATTCCTTGTCGGTTCCTGATTCCAAAAACATATAGATATGATATGTTTGGATTAAAAACACGCTCAGAAAGTTAAAACGAAGAGAGGTACAGAAAAGCGTGCTATCCCGCTCAGCGCGACCATTACCGCACTATTCTGGCTTGTCGATTTAGTGCCTTTGCCACGAGCGGTGGACTGACGAAACTACGAGTATGCGGTCTTGGTGAAAAAATGCAGTGCGTTCAGTTTTATTCTGTGAGTTCGACAGCTTGACTAAATGTAGTAATTTCGCCTTACTCGACTTGTTACATTTAGTCAAGTTTTGACTAAATGTTTTAACATAGTCGGGGAATGAGACGAGGGTCATGTATGTGTGTGTGTGTGTGTGTGTGTGTGTGTGTGTGTGTGTGTGTGTGTGTGTGTGTGTGTGTGTGTGTGTGTGTGTGTGTATATAAAGTGATTCCGAGAAAACTACGGGACCAATCTTTATAAAACTTCACATGGGAGTTCCTGGGTATAATATCCCCAGAATTTTTTGAATTTTTTGGATAGATGTCTTTGATGACGTCATATCCGGGTTTTTGTGAAAGTTGAGGCAGCACTGTCACTCCCTCATTTTTCAACCGAATTGATTGCAATTTTGGTGCAACAATCTTCAACGAAGTCCGGACTATGGGATTGAATTTCAGCTCCGCCGCCTTTGTTAATTAGTTTGATAAGTAAAGTTGTCATTAAAATCGAATTTTTACTAACAGATTCAAAAATGATTGCATCGTATTTCGCAATTTCTCCTGATTTCAAAAACATATACATATGTCATGTTTACCATAAAAATGTGCTCACAATTACAGCTAATAAGTACTGCGTTCGCGCGCTACGCGGAGACGAGCGTGACCCGTCTCGGTTTTTTTGTGTGGTTAGTCGAGACTATCTTAATATAGTCTCGGCGACGACTCTTTTTTTTAATCTTTTTCTTTGATGCCGACAGCTTGACTAAATGTTTTTATATCGCTTCACGCGACTTGTTTGTTGATTGTCCCGCGGCTTGCTCGCTCGCGCGCACAAAGCTGTTTTTATAGCCCAATATTCAAACTGCCTATTGGCATTATACTCTACGTTCTCACAAATCTGTGCATAGGGAATACATTCATTTCCGACCCATTCATCTTTAAAGGCACAGTAAGACTCCCGTAAACCATCACAGATACTGTCCGGCTTTTACACACAGTACAAACACCCTTCCATTTGAACGCTCACCGCTAGAACTAACTTTTAAAATCTAAATAATAAATTGACAGCTTATAATACAAACATTCTTAAATCATAAAAGATTACGTTTTTCATCAAAACAAGATCAGTAGACCTAAAATTCGAAGCCGGTTTTGAAAGTTTAAAAAAGATAGCCCGGAAGCAGGGTCACGAAAGGTCGAGTCTCAAACAGACGATTTGTCATTTTGAACTCAAAGCCAGGACGTTCCCTACACAAGGGTAGGGAACGACGTTCCCTACACAAGGGTAGGGGACGTCATGGCTTTGAGTTCAAAATGACGATTTGTCTGCATAACGCTCGCTTTCTTTGAAGCCAGCCGCCGCCGACAAGTTCGTGTGTTTTAGAATCAGAGGTACACAATAACGTGCTATTGCAGATACAGCCTGTCTGATTGAAACCACAAACATGACGACTAAAATGTGAAAAAAGGGATAGGGGATCACACGATGGCTCAGGGGTTAGATAAACCACGAAATCTGGTGTGTGGTTTACGCGAGCTAAATAGCAATTCAAACGAACTGTTTCATTCATTTGTAAACCATTTGAGACATACTGGGGCTTTAACATAATTAAATGCTATTGCAAGTGTGTTCCATAAGGTTAGAACTGCTTTTTTCATTGGAAGATTTAAATCGTTTTGTAAACCATTTGAGACATACTGGGGCTTTAACATAATTATACAATGCCAGCTTGAATCCGATCACTGGGCAAAAGGTGGCGTTTTGCAACTTACAAAACTTACAAAACAAGTCAAAACCCGAACAAAACTTCAAGTTTCAATGGGTTTATTACATGTTGGTGCTTACGATAACGCCACATTTTGATTGGATTTTGTTGAAGTTATCGCTGAGATATTGCTTTGAATTTCCACACTTTTTTCAACACTCGTCAAAACATCAAGTTCGACCATGTTACATACATGCGGCAACATGCAAAACGTCATTGTGTCATGAAAGCGTTGAACTGCAAAGGTCAAGGGACACAACCTCCTGCTACTATACTCTTCAGCTATGATAAGTTATTTCCCTTGACTCGAAAAATATAATTCCCGCTTCCGAACATCAAATCTCATACATCAATGATCATCGAAAGCAAATTGAGCCGACACTCATTATTCAACTCGAAGAACACCACAGGAAAGTCAATGTCTCACATCTCCGTCTTTTTTTTTTTTAACATATATCCTGACTCCGTACTTTCAATTTTTTCAAAATATCCGACTAGCGCCAAAACGTGACAGTGTTTGTGTTTGTCTGTGCAAAAATACAAATTTGGAAAAATTCTCACTCTCATCGGAAATTAGCCAGAATGTCCCATAGCGTTCAAATGAAAGTATGTTTGTAATGTATGTAAAAGCTTGGGGATATCTGTGGTCAGAAACTGATGGGTTACGGGAGGCAGAGTGGGGCGTCAAGGCCTCAGAAAATTAGTTTATTTTGATAATTAAAATGGTCCGATTGTCTCGAATTGATTTCCATAGAAAAATAAGAAAAGAAATCAAAACCTTCTGAGATAAAGGGGAACATCGAAGTACTAAAGGTCGTTAGATTATGGGCACAGATGACACAAAAGTTAAGATGTGTTTCTTTACAAGGCTTTTCGGTCTTTTTCTCTCAAGATCTGTGTTAAAAAGCTCAGAGAAAGCGTTGTGTGTTTTTGTTGTTGTCACAAAAAGTGTCATAAGCACGATTTTTGGTTCGCAATTGTCGGTTTTGCGTTACGAATTGTGTGTATCCTTTGACGAATAGGATTTTGTTGCTACTCTTCACAATTAATATTGCTTGATTGTGTGCAGTCCATGATGGAGCAAGCGATGACAGAGAAAACGATGACAGAGCGGACGATGATAGAGCAAACGATGACAGGGCACACGAGGATAGAGCAGGCGACGACAGAGCAGACGATGACAGAGCAGACGACGACAGGACAGACGATGACAGGACAGACGATGACAGAGCAGACGACGACAGGACAGACGACGACAGGACAGGCGATGACAGAGCAGACGATGACAGAGCTGACGCTGGCAGAGCAGACATCGCCGCAGGAAAAGGGAAGCAGCTCTGGTTATGTTGATGACGACGACGAGCTGCCTCTTGACCTCACGGATGACGGACAGGACGGCATCAAACATCTGTGTGGCACGATTCCCTTTGACCTGACCTACATTACGTCCCTCTTTGGCTTCTTGGAGCTGGTCATTGCTGTGAGTGAGCCACGGTGTGTGTGTGTGTGTGTGTGTGTGTGTGTGTGTGTGTGTGTGATGGTGTGTGTGTGTGTATTCGTGAGTGTGTGTGTATGTGTGTGTGTGTGTGTGTGTGTGTGTGTGTGTGTGTGTGTGTGTTTATTTGTTTTTGCCATTACAAGGACTATTTCATCCCATGACGACGACGACGACGACAACGCTGCTGCTGCTGCTGCTGCTGCTGATGATGGTGATGATGATGATGATGATGATGATGATGATGATGATGATGATGATGATAATGATAATGATGATGATGATTTGATAATGATGATATTGACGACAAAGACGACAATGATTTATGTTTATTTGGCAGCTTTAAAAGGGTCTGTCTCGAAACACATGATGGTGATGAGGAGGAGGAGGAGGAGGAGGATAATTTGTTGCTGTTGTTGTTATGTATCTGTTTATTATCTTGTCACTACAGGCTTTGTCTCTGATCGCATACCTCTGCTTCAAGTACTCGGAAGTATGTTACCGCATGTCTGACGGTGGTAACTCCTTCTACGCCTCAATGGCTTTGTCAACGTGCGTGACCATGTCCCTGTGGTTCCTCATGCGTGTCGTCGCTCTGTGCCAGCGAATGCCCGTGGATTCGTGGCGCATGTGGGTGAGTCTGGATTTGGTATTTGGTCCCAGCG
>NC_090245.1:50495385-50502885 GCF_037325665.1 Littorina saxatilis | reverse complement strand
TCTCCCCTTTCACATCCGCCACTCTCAGTCACCCCAAGCATTCAAACGAGCACTTAAAACGCACCTCTTCAAGAAATACAACCCCTGATTTTGTTTTCTCAGTCCATCAGTAGGCTACATGTAGTGTATTTGTTGTTTTAGTGATAATGTATATAAACATCTAGGACTGTTTTCAGCATTGTTGATAACATGTTCTGTTTGATTAAGGGTATTCAGCTGGTATTTCCTTGTTTTTCACTACTCCTATTTTATTCATGTTTTTATTACTTAGTTAGTGGAAGAATCTTTTGTAATGTATGTTTGATGGTGTATGCTTTTAATTAAGCGTTGCTGACTATGAATGTAGATGTAAATGTTTGTATAACTGTGTTTTAATTTTAAATGTGTCAAGCGCAAAGAGCATGATTGTAAAGTTATGATGTTGCGCTATATAAATGCTCATTAATTTTATTATATTATTATTATTATTATTATTATTATTATTATTATTATTATTATTATTATTATATAAAACAAAAGGGAGGAGACAAAATATGACCACGGGTGACGTACTTAGTGTTGCGCCCTGACAAATCCAGGAAATATTGAGTCGATTGCCAGCGGGTTGAGTGTGTGTGTGTTCAGAGACACGTAACCAGAAAATTCTGAAACGCTGAAGAAGAAGAAGAGTGTGTCAAGTTCAGTAAGTGTAGCTGTATGTAAGATAACAATCTCAACTGAAATAAAAAGGTCAAAGCAGAAGAAAATTCCACTATTTCGTCAAATTTTCTGAAAGCGATTACATCAGAATGCCTTTCTGCTCGACCACTGTAATCGTCAGAACCAGCAATTGTGCAATAATATGGTTTTAAAAGAAAGTTCACGGTGCTTTTTCCGTAATGTTGTCAGCATTACCACCAACTATACTTCCGAGCCTGTCAGTTCATATGTATGACCAATTTCAAAATATCGTCCTCCGGTGGGGATATCACCAGTAACAAGAAATTTACATGAGCATCCGGTAAAAATGTTAACATACATTTTATTTTGGAGTCCTGATACACCGGCCTTTCTCATAGTATACATTTTGTATGAAACTAACTCGGATTCCATGTAGCGCAATAAGCCAAAATAGATCATAACACTAAAATGTCAGCACATTTCTCGAGAAAAGCCCAGTTAAACCAGAGATACAAGTCTAATTCGTAGACAAACAAACAAACAAACAGAGAAACACACAAACAAACAAACAAACAACAAACAAACAGTGAAATCTATACGCCGCTTTATTCCATAAAGGCGGCGTAAAACAGGTGTTAATATAAAAGTATGAACAAATATTTTAAAGATACTTCCCATCCAGACTTTGCCACCTTGCACACCACCTGACCAGGCTTGGGATAAGAGCACCCTTTCACGTGGGTACAGACCAAAACCTAACAGTCTGACCGCATTCTGTCCACGCTCTTGTTCCTTGGTAAGTGTGCAAGTGGAAGAATGCTCATTCTGACCTCATGCTCATTCTGACCTCATGCTCATTCTGACCTCATGCTCATTCTGACCTCATGCTCATTCTTGAACAGATCTGTGGTCTGTGGTGGAGTGCATGATGGTTTACACGGAATGGAATTGAAGAAATCTTTAAAGGCACTGTCCTCTCCGTGTAAGGCCAACAAAAAAAAATTTGTCTGTTTCTGGTCACCCGACCGACCCTAAATTTCGGCGCCGACCCTAAACTTTTTTTTCCAAACTCAAAAAAATTTTTATTTTTTTTTGGTGGTAAAGGACAGGGTGAGAAAATGAACAACAAAAACGTGTGAAAACGAAAGTCCGCTGACGATTTGTAAATGTGTTGAGTGTCTTGTCTCTATGTATAGTGAATCCAGTCTCTTTGCGCGATTTTTAAAGTTAGTTTTATTGGTCTAAATTTGGGGATTAAAAAAAAAAAAAAAAAAAAAAAAATCCCGACCTACCGACCCTATTTTTTTTAGCCATGTTACCAGAAACAGACAATTTTTTTTTGTTGGCCTAAACGATTCAGCTCGATCACCATCCCAAAGCCAAGGCAGGTCTGAACAAGTCATCAGAAAAATAGGGGTTTCACGGGGAGGACTGTGCCTTTAAATATTTAAAATTCCTTTGAAGTATTTGAAGTGCTTGACATTAGTGCATGTATTTTCTCCCAGATCTTCGCTTTCCTGGCCGTGATCATGATGGGAATCCATTTCTACTTTTCCTTCGAAATGTGGAAGGCGACACAGAGTGCATCAGCGCTGCGTGCCGTGGCCATGCGGCAAGATGCCGAGCAAATCGCTTCAACAAATGCCTAGGACGCAGGGCTGCTACAGCGGGCCATTGTATGCAATAACCCTTTGCCTATCGAGACATGGGAAGTAACTGTGTCAACATTTCAAACTTAACAAAATCGTAGAATAGCAACTCCTGCGATTTGTTTCACCGACATTCAAGCTATAATCGCTCAAATCTGGCTGGAAGCTAGTAGAAACGGCTTTTTGTTTGTTTTTGTATAGGTAGCATGTTGTAGGCTATTGCGAGAGTTTCGGGGATCTGCATGTGGGTTTTCAATAACGACCACTTTTGTACAGAGTCGTACACAAGAACACATACTTTATTCCAGGGTTTTGTGTATGACTTTGT
The DNA here is from genome assembly GCF_037325665.1 of Littorina saxatilis. Taxonomy (NCBI): domain Eukaryota; kingdom Metazoa; phylum Mollusca; class Gastropoda; order Littorinimorpha; family Littorinidae; genus Littorina; species Littorina saxatilis. Next base: position 50,500,248 of record NC_090245.1, on the reverse strand, counting down.
GCGTAAGTGTTAGAGTGCCTTGGAGAATGAGGAACATAATTATGAGCTTGCGGCGATCATCCTTTTTTTGAGGATGAAAGTCGCGTGTTCATTTTAATGCTTGTTATTCTCTCAGGTGCCAGGAGGCTGGTTCTGCGTAACTCCCACTTACTCTATTGCACACAGTGTTGTATGTAAGTTCAGAGCGCTTACTTCCCTTACGGGTTTTCAGATCTTAAAAAAAAACTCTGCCCCATTTGTTCGAGATACTTCTGGTTAGTTTATTTCTATATTTTTTCTTCAAATTTGGATAATGTTTTTGCTCACCGTATTGACTTTTGTGGCACATTATGTAATAACCTGCCTCTCTGCAGTTCGCTTATTTATTTCTAATTGTAACTTGTATTGAAATCACCACTATAAGCCGTAGGCGTGTTGTTGTTTTCATGCTTATAAATGTAAATGTCATGTATATGTAAACAGAAATAAAACAAGGTTTAAACAAAACAGATGCACTGAAATGACCAACATATAATGACAAATTTATCTGTGGCAGTATTCTGAAAGGAGCATTCCAATTTAGTCCGCCATCGTTCTCGCCACTGTTATGTCTTCACAAGGATTGCTTAAAAAAAGCACTATACTTGAGTGAGAAATCCTAAATGCCACATGTTGTTTATTTCACGGTAAAAATTGAATAAAGTCTTGTTTAAACCAATTCGCACGTTTGCATATATCACTCTGGCACACTCAATCAATCATGCTGATTATGGTGCACACACACACACACACACACACACATACACACACGCACGCACACGCACAGCTACGTACACACGCACGCACGGATACGCACACACGCACGCACGTACAGATACGCACGCAAGCACGCTCGCTCGCGCGCACACACACACACACACACACACACACTAGTATCACGTCTGTTCCACTGCCTAACTTCACACATACGCACGCAAGCACGCACGCTCGCTCGCGCACACACACACACACACACAAACACACACACACACACACACACACACACACACACTAGTATCACGTCTGTTCCACTGCCTAACTTCACACATACACACACACACGCACGCACACACACTCACAGAGACACGCACGCACGCACGCATGCACGCACACACGCACGCACACACACACACGCACACACACACACACACACACACACACACACACAAACACACACACGCATATAATGAAAAGAACATGATGATCTCTCTGGATTCCTGACATCGATCCATATTTGCTTCTTTTTTTCTTCAATGAACATTTGCTCATTGAAACGTTATAGCCTTTGTATACTAATTTTCCCCAAACTTTTAAGCGAGCAGAGTGGCCGCGGGGATAAGAGTGCAGTATTCAAAATCCGTCAAGTCCCAAGTCGTTGGTTCGAATCCCACTAACATCCACATGTGTTGCCGGTGTGTTTGTGTGTGTGTCCGGACAAGCACCAGAGTTGGAGAGGACGTTCCTTAGTGGTGTGTGTGTGTGTGTGTGTCCGGACAATTGCCAGTCAGTGTTGGAGAGGGCGTTCCAGACTCGTGCCAGAGTGTGTGTGTGTGTGTGTGAGGTGTGTGTGTGTGTGTGTCCGGACAATTGCCAGTGTTGGAGACTGGGCGTTCCAGACTCGTACCTGAGTTGTGTGTGTGTGCGTGTGAGAGAGTGAGTGCGTGTGGATGCTTGGGTGTCAAAGTGTGGTTCCAAAGCCGTCAGAGTTCCAGAAGCATTCCAGAGCATGTTGCCAGACCGGTTCCAGAGTGATAGTGGTGGTGTGAGAGTGATGATTTCAGATTAGGAATGTGCTGCTAGACCGGTGCCACAAGGAAAATAGTGGTGTAAGCGAGTAAGACAGGTTGTGTCACAGTGAGAGTGAAGATGTCATAGTGGGAATGTGGTGCCAGACAGATGCCCGGACTGATTAGAATGGTGGTGCCAGAATGAGAGTGATGGTGTAAACGTGAGAATTGTGGTGCCAGACCGTGAGAGTGTTGAGGTGAGGCCGTGTGAGGTGTAGACGTGGCAGAGAGAGGTTAGTAGTGCCAGAAAATGGATGTGCCAACGAGAGGTGTCAGACGTGCCAGCCCGGTCACGGTGTGTGTGTGTGTGTGTGTGTGCCTGTCTGAAAGGTGTATTGATAGGGCAAGGGGGTCTTTGGCTGTTTTTTTTTATGCAAGTACATCATGTGAAGGGGCGAGGTACCGACTCGCCCCCGCCCATCTCGCTGCCGCTTTGTAGTCGCCGACTTCACGGTCTACTTGCTTTCAAACTGTCAAGGGTGCCATCTCGCCCCCCGCAAGCAGTGCCAACTCGCCCCCGTGTATTCCATGCGATGAAGTTGACGTTTCTCGTGCAAAACAGGTTATAAAAAAATAACACGTTTACCTGAGTTTGTCCTGAATTTACCGTATCCCATGCGATGAAGTTGACTTTTGACATTTCTCGTGCAAAACAGGTTAAACAAAACTGACATGTTTACTTGAGTTTTTCCTGAGTTTACCTGATTTCTGTTCTGTGAAAGTCACTTCACAACCATGGCTCTCCGGGTCGCGACCACCAGTCGGGGAGGAAAACTGAATTTTTGACAACGAGTTCCTGTTTAGAATTGACAAAAAGACCGGAGAAAAAATGCATGGCGATTACTATTTCTCGTCACCTGTAGGACTCGCATTTTTAATTAACGTTACTTTTTACCCGTGTAACCTTTGTGGCAAATGCAGCCACCTGTTGGACTTGTACATTCGCATTTTTAATTTGTCCTTTTGTCACCAACTTATATACTGCAACGCATTTTTGTGTTTGTGTGTGTGTGTGTGTTGGCGGCGAAATGGGAGGGGGCGAATCGCCTCTCTTGCAAAACTCAAGATAATTGGCGGCGAGATGGGAAGCGGCGAGTTCGGAAGCGGCGAGATGGGAAGCGGCGAGTTAGGCCGGGGCGAATGGGGACGTCACCTCCGAAGGTAATGTTTACTAATGTTTGCAGGTTCATATCGACTCACATCATCTCACTCAGTCCTGAATTCTCGCAGCTGCCTTTCCCCCAACGCCCCCCCCCCCCCCCAAAAAAAAAAAAAAAAAAAAAAAAAAAAAAACCACCCTCCTCCTTCAAGTTACGCCAACGTATCATTACTGATTCAGTTGTAACATACAAAACCACTTTGAGTTAAACCATCTATAAATAGCTCAGTGGCCGAAACTCGACGTCACGGGGTTTACCCCAAGCGCGCGTGGCGATGACCCAGAAAGCTGAGTAAACTTGTCACAAGGTCACGTGACTCTCTAGGCACGCCGAGCACATTACACACACACACACCCGACGGCAAGGTAGTAGGCGGGACACACAACGTCTCCACTGATTTTGTGTACTTCAAGGTAAGTCGTGTTTCAAATGTGTAGCTGTGCTTAGTTTTTGGGTTCTTACGTGATCAACTTTTGGTCCTTTCATCGTGGTCGATTGCTCAGTTGTGTTCGCTTATCGAAACAAGCTCTGTCGAAGGCATGCTTGCTTCTCGCTTGTGCGTAGATAGGTATTCCGGTTGCTCTATCTAGCGTAACTATGCTACGGTGACAAAACTGAAACCTTGCTTTGACAGGAAATTGCACGCCGCACAAACACTAGCAAGTTCCTGATTATGTTTACTGATTATTGATTCGTTTCAGCACAAATAGGGACAAACTTAGCCTAATTAGCTGAGCTGCAGTTGAAGTGCGTACAGAGGTTTTTACACCGTTTTTGGACCATAAAACTTGCCAGTGTTATAATAGCCAGCGCTTTTTGCGTAGGTGTGAATCCTGCTAAGGCACGGCACAGTATGTGTGTGTCGTTGTTGAATGACAAAGCACAGCTAGGTGGCAGTTTTATGCCGGTAAACCTTTCACACCTATAGAGTGCATGAATGTAGACTATATGATATATTGTGTGAATGTGTAGGGTATGCCGCGTGACTGACTGCTGTGAGTGTCATGTGTCGATTGTGTAAATGAGTTGATGCATTGGCAAAGCCGAGGTAGGCTGACATTACTATTATTGCTGATCGAATAAAAGGACAAACGCTGAGTGTGCTTTTGAATCAGGTTTCCCAGAAGAGAAGCTTTTGGCTCTGTTAAAAGAGGCTCTGTCCAGACGGTCTTTTGCGTGAAATTGAGGTTAGTAGTTTTATGTTTCATGTTGGAGGACAGACTGACAGAATATATCAAGTCAGCTTCTAAAAGTTACAGGAATAAAAGCTTCAGTCCTTGATTTGTGTCTAGTGATTATCCACAGGCCACAATTTTCAGAGGCACATACGAAAACCGTTATACAGTGAGGTACGCTCCTCTCAACATAATGATTATACCCACAGGTACACACTACATAGAATGAACACACGAACACATACACACACACACACACACACACACCCACACACACACACACACACACACACACACACACACACACAGACAGCTGTAACGGATAAATACCAGCACACACATACAAACAATCACCTCCCTCCCGCAAACACACTCATGCTTTGTGAGCCCAAAAAGAAACCCTGCAAATTAAAAAAAAAGAAAAGGCTGGAGTCGGCACCCCAACACTTGACACAAAAAATAAATACTAGACACGCGTAGAAAATAGAATTGCCGTAGCGAATACCGCGTATATATTCACGGGGCCCAAAACGAAGGCCTCAATACAGACTATATGATTGTATAGATCAGCAGTCTCATGGTAAGAGGGATATAATTATAGTTGTGAAGTTTCATTTTCACAGTTTGTCTGTATTTCTACATCGGTAACAAAATCTGGCGTGTTCGTTCAAGATGTTCGTTGTAAAGCACAAATTAGGCCTAGGTTGTGTGGTCTACACCGGT
>NC_090245.1:50477885-50490385 GCF_037325665.1 Littorina saxatilis | reverse complement strand
GAAGAGAAAAGTACCTTGACCAAATAGACAATCCATATATTCAAAAAGTGTTCACAAAACTCAGACTTGGGGTTTCACCCTTGATGTGCAACAAACAGAGATATTCTGCAAACGGTTCCCATGTTTGCCCACTTTGCAGATACCCTCACGAAAACGAGCACCACTTTCTTTTTAAGTGTCCAGTATACTCTGATATAAGAGAAACTTACCTGGGAAATGTCTTTGAAATCGGTCAACTAGAAAACTCGTCAATGCAGATACTACTAACACAAAACAAAAGTAGGTTGTGGGCACTCTCCCGGTATACATTTTATGCATTCAGGCATCGACAGCAACTGCTAGGCTAAAATGAATGTGTGTAAATGATTTTCGATCGCTATGTTCCAACCCTTAGCACTGTATTATGCACTTGTTCTTACTTGTTTGTGAGAGAGTATACATTGAATGGAAACTCTACTCCCCCCTTGTACAAACACAACAGTGTGGTTTACAATAAAATTTCTGAGTTCTGAGTTCTGAGTTCTCTCTCCACACACGGAGCGGTTTGCCTCCACCACAACCGACCCACCCCACCACCCCACTCCCCCTCATCCCAGATCTAGACATCAGTGTTCACATTTACTTCATCTTCTCTTTCTTTCCTTTTCAGATCATCTCGCTCATCGCTTTCATCTGCTGTGCGTCAGGGCGGTCAATACACTGTGATCACGCCTACTCCTCAACCTACAACTTTTTCGAGTTCGTCTCCATCTCCTGCTTCCTGACCATCGTCGCCCTCTGGTTCTTCTTCGTCCTCACGGCGGACAAGAGGGTTTTCTTCAAGGTGGTGCCTTGGCGACTAGTGGTGAGTCGACCCTGAGAGTACATTGTGTGTGTGTGTGTGTGTGTGTGTGTGTGTGTGTGTGTGTGTGTGTGTGTGTGTGTGTGTGTGTGTGTGTGTGTGTGTGTGTGTGTGTGTGTGTGTGTGTGTGTGTGTGTGTGTGTGTGTGTGTGTGTGTGTGTGCCACGCTAGACAAGAGGGTTTTCTTCAAGGTGGTGCCTTGGCGACGAGTGGTGAGTCGCGGACCAGAGTACAGTGTGTTTGTGTGTGTGTGTGACGGTGTGTGTGTGCGTGTGTGTGTGTGTGTGTGTGTATATGTGTGTGCCACGCTAGACAAGAGGGTTTTCTTCAAGGTGGTGCCTTGGCAACTAGTGGTGAGTCGAGCGGAGTACAGTGTGTGTGTGTGTGTGTGTGTGTGTGTGTGTGTGTGTGTGTGTGTGTGTGTGTGTGTGTGTGTGTGTGTGTGTGCCACGCTAGACAAGAGGGTTTTCTTCAAGGTGGTGCCTTGGCGACTAGTGGTGAGTCGACCGGAGAACAGTGTGTGTGTGTGTGTGTGTGTGTGTGTGTGTGTGTGTGTGTGTGTGTGTGTGTGTGTGTGTGTGTGTGTGTGTGCCACGCTAGACAAGAGGGTTTTCTTCAAGGTGGTGCCTTGGCGACTAGTGGGGAGTCGCCCAGAGTACTATTTGTGTGTGTGTGTGTGTGTGCCACGCTAGGCAATAGTTTTTTTTCAAGGTGGTGCCTTGGTGACTAGTGGTGAGTCGACCAGAGTACAGTGTGTGGGTGTGGGTGTGGGTGTGTGTGTGTATGTGTGTGTGTGTGTCTGCGTGTGTGTGTGTGTGTGTGTGTGTCCGTCTGTCTGTCTCTCTTCTTTTGTTTCCCTTCTGGTGCCTTGACGACTGTTAGTGCTATCTACGACAGCAGATCTTATGGGGTTTTCTTTTTGGTACTGAGTTTTCTGTTCACTGTCTCCAGGTTATCTATCTGTCCAGGGGCGGATCCAGGGGGGGTTTCCGGAACCCCCCCTCCCCAGCCTAAAAAATAAAAAAGTAAAAAAGAGAGAAAACAAAGAAAAACAAGAAAAACTGATGCTCAGATTGCACCAGATTGCTCCATTTTCCTTGATTTTTATCATAACTTTCCGGGGCCCCCTAGGAGCTGGCCTTTGTCTTCTAAGTGACGGATTTGGAAGGTGGTTGGGTGATTTGTTGGCTCAGGTTGTACCAGATCGGTCAATTGTCCTTGTTTTGATCCAAATTTGGCTTCTTAAATTTACTGTTTGGAAGGTGTATTAGGGGAAGTTTCTTGGCTCAGATTGCACCAGATTGCTCCATTTTCCTTGCTTTTATCAACATTTTAAGGGGGGCATGCCCCCGGACCCCCCCTAGGAGGTTTGAACGCTTCGCGCACTCAACTAAATGCTTTGCGTCGTCGAATTGTCCCTAAAAGAAATTTGGAACCCCCCCCCCCCCCCCCGCCTTAAAAATGATGTGATCTGCCCCTGCTATCTGTCTGTTTATGCGTCTGTCTGTATGTTCTTATTTTTCATCTCTTCATTTTTACATTTATTCAAGTTTTGTTTATCCTCTCTCCCTCTCTCTTTTTCTTTGGGGTGCTCAGATGCTTGTCAGTCATCATCTCCTGGTGTCTTTCACCTTGACGTCTCTCTCTTTGCACCTTTGTTTGTCTGTCCCTCTGTCTGTCTGTCTGTCTCTCTCCCTCTCACTCTCTTTAGATGTTCTACTGCAGGACCATCCTCAGCCCACCCACCCCACAGACACTCTGTTTCTTAATTTCTCTCTCTTTTTCTCTCTCTTTCTCTCTCTCTCTTCTTCTCTCTCCCTCTTGTCTGTCTGTTTGTCGGTCCGTCTGTAAGTGTAAACTGCTGTGGCTCAAACTAATAGGTTTACAGATTACTTTTTTGTTCCAAAGTCTGGCTGGCCTTGTTGTGATCGAAGTACAACGCGGCCTGTATAGGATTCACATTGAGTTTAACAGTGCACGTTTTACCGGAAATTGCCGTTCTATGATGACATAAGGCTTGCCGGAAAAACAAAAGCCGGAACACATTCGGACCGGTTTTGAATCCATTTGGAAATTGTCTGCACCAAATAAATTTGTCGCTAGTTTGACTGATCAAATAACCAAAGGAAAGTAAGCGCTTTAAATGCATACGACATGTGTTATGGAGCAAGCGAGAGTTATACGGAAACAATCTCCTGGCACCTGAGAGAATAACAAGCATTAAAATGAACAAGCGACTTTCATCATGCTAGTTGGACTGTTAACGGTGCCCGTGTGACAGTGTGCGTATGGTTCAGGGGCGGATTGGAGGGGGGGGGGGTTACAGGGGTTCCGGACCCCTTCCCCCCCCTCGGCTGTAAAAAAACACACCAAACAACAAACATTTTCTGTCTGTGAATTTTGTTGTTGTTTCTGTCTGTAAAGTCGGGGGTAGAGTTAATTGTTTAATCAGTATCATTTTTGTACAGTTTTAACTGCCACGTAATGACTAAAGATTTTTTAGTCATTACACGTAAGTGCCCGTATAAAACAGTAATTACACGTAATGACTACAATTTTCAGTCATTACATGTGATGACTCATTTCACTTATTGACTGTAACATATACACATTATCCTCAAATTGAATTCGCCCAGGAAGTTCTAACAAAAAAGTGACATTTTGTTTTGTTTAATACACCTGTTTCAGGAGCTGATCTACCTGGCAGTCTATGCCCTCTTCTATCTCATCGGCTTCATCGTCATAGCCGCCCAGGCCTGTGGAAAGGACTCCAACAAAGCTGCAGCGGTGAGTGTTGTTGTTCATTTCAATACTGTGTACGTTACTTGTATTTTGGACCAAAATATGACATTTTCCACAGATCGAGATAGTCATTGTTCCTCAAAGACTGCACCAGCGATCGAGGTGAACAATGACTGTCGAGATCATCTGTGTAAAATGTCTTATTTTGGTCAAAAATGTCTCATGTCAGTTGTTGATTTTGCGTTTTGTTTGTTAGTTTACTTCATTTAAATAAAGGGAATGTTTTAGTTCCTTCTTTTACCCGCCCGTGAAGTATACGTTTTAAAAAAAATCCTTAGTTGTACATTCATTTTGATTTTCATAATCTCTTGTGTGTTTTGCATAATCTTTGGTAATTTTTATCTAAAGACGACTCCCCTAATCCCCCCCTCCCCTCAGCCAAAGTCACCACCCCCCCCCCCTCACATACAAACATCCCTTTCCTCCATCTCTCTCTCTCGGTCTGGCTACTGCTTACTCTGTATATATGCCTGAAATGTATCACTGGCAAAACACAAACTTAATATTTTATTTGTTTTGTTTTCATTCCAGGCCTTTGGATTTTTTGCCCTGGCGGGGATTTGCGCACACGGGTATTTCACATTCAAAGAATGGCGGGAGGGTCGAACCCAGGCTGCTACCACTACCACGAACACCAGTGCACCACAGTATGACCCTGAACGAAACATGGACACCTATTAATTAGCGACGGAGTGGTAGATCTCAAAGTGCGCCGTAGATCTTAAATAGTATTGTGCTGTTAATTCAGAGAGTGGCTTGTATTGGAGTAGTTTTCGAGACTCTCATCTCCACGGACGATCTGTATCTTGTTTGTTTGTATAATACTGACTTTTATCAATGCTGTTTGCTGGCGTGTTTGAGAATGATGGTGAACGAGGTAGCCAGGTTTGAGCAGCTTCCATCTTACAGCCATTGCGAGTTGTTTTCTTTCAATTATTTGTCAGTTTGTGAGCTTCTTGGAGTGTCAGTGCCTTTTCGATTTTGCTTTTAGAAAGTCCTATATTTATATATATATAAAAAATAATTTAAAATATATTTGTGTGTGTGTATGACTATTTTTTTGAGGTAGCTTACCCATCAAACAGTGAAGGCCTCTTCTTTCGTAGAAAGTGTTCTTTTGTTTTGTGTTCTTTGTTTCTCGTCAAGGATGACATTAAATGTTTTGATTGCGCATAATGAACTCTCATATATGTGACCCTCCACCACACAATGAGTCACATGTCACCTTTGCTTTATTTTCATATTTTTACATTTTCCTAAAGAAGTGTTTATGCTCTATCCAGTGGTGAAAACCGTTTTAGAAAAGAGCGAAAACTGTTTGAGTTATAAGCCTGTGACTAAGGTGACCCTCACACTGTTACCAGACACTCCCCGGACTTATATTAAAGGCACAGTGCAGCTCACAGCCTTCGTTTTGCGTTTTTGTTGCAGCTGAGTGCATTTACAGTTCAAAAATCCTCCTATGGTAGTAAAACAAACCCAAAACTACCCAACGACGACATCTGTGAAGCTCGACAGTTGGCTTGTTCACGCGAGTGCATAAATTAACCTAGTTATTACGTGGTGTTTTGTCGGAGTTCGATTCAACTGAGTGATTCCGGCTTCCATTTTGTTTTACACAAACTCATGATGATGTCTGACATAGTTTGCTAGTGACGTGTCTTTTTGTGCATGATGTGGTGATCTAATCTAATCTACCTGATCTAAATTTAGATCCAAAAATAGGTCAAGACCAGCCGGGACAGAGTCCGAAATTAATTCGTAAAAAAATCGCAGTTCTTGACTCTTTGGGTGCAAGTCAATGAAACTTGGTAGTTCTTCTATCTAACGGATAGCTGCCTGAGGTATGACTAAAAGCCCCAGGGGATCCGTGCACCTGGATTTGACAAGTTCAGTACCTTTAAGCCTAGTGCAGAACCGCGCGAGGTGACATGCGACTCATTCGTGGTGGAGGGTCACATATTAGGCACAGGCTCTTTTGTTTGTTTGTGGGATTCTCCTTTGCAAAGAAAGTATATAATCTAGCACTGTAGGATGCATGAAACTTTGTAATTTCGGAAATACTTTTAGTCCCATATCCAAAAAAGAAAAGAGATTTATATGGATCCGTTACATGAGCTAATTTCGACCTTTTTAAAAAAATGGCTTATAATTATGGTCAGAAAGGAGCATCCCAATGTTACAAGTATTTGTTGCAGTGCTTGCCAGATTTGTTATGCATTTATTACCACCGACTTGGCTGTGTTTATTTAACAAATACACAGATCAATCCAAGGTTGGGATTATTTGTATGACATTTGCCTTTGTCTTTGCATGCTTTTTTATATTCTTTTTTTTTATTTTTACGTTTTTGAGTCACTTGAGAAAAAGTGACTCTATGTAATCGGTCAGTGTTAGTCTGTCCGGCCGGCCGTCCGGCCGGCCGTCCGTAGACACCACCTTAACGTTGGACTTTTCTCGGAAACTATCAAAGCGATCGGGCTCATATTTTGTTTAGTCGTGACCTCCAATGACCTCTACACTTTAACGATGGTTTCGTTGACCTTTGACCTTTTTCAAGGTCACAGGTCAGCGTCAAAGGAAAAATTAGACATTTTATATCTTTGACAAACTTTTCTCGGAAACTATCAAAGCGATCGGGCTCATATTTTGTTTAGTCGTGACCTCCAATGACCTCTACACTTTAACGATGGTTTCGTTGACCTTTGACCTTTTTCAAGGTCACAGGTCAGCGTCAAAGGAAAAATTAGACATTTTATATCTTTGACAAAGTTCATCGGATGTGATTGAAACTTTGTAGGATTATTCTTTACATCAAAGTATTTACATCTGTAGCCTTTTACGAACGTTATCAGAAAAACAAGGGAGATAACTAGCCTTTTCTGTTCGGCAACACACAACTTAACGTTGGGCTTTTCTCGGAAACTATAAAAGTGACCGGGCTCAAATTTTATGTGAACGTGACTCATTGTGTTGTGAATAGCAATTTCTTCCTGTCCATCTGATGCCTCATATAATATTCAGAACTGCGAAAGTGACTCGATCGAGCGTTTGCTCTTCTTGTTGGTCTTAGTTGCATTTCAAAAAGGGATTGTGAAAATTGCTTTTTTTTTCCCGATGCATCTTTGTATATATTGTAAACTTGGTTTAGTGCTTGTCCACTCCGTCTTCTCACTTCAGTCCATTTATAGAAGTTCCTTGGTTCAACTTTAACTTAGGCACATCTCATAGAAAGATGAATGTGTGTGTTGAATGATGAAAATGAGAGTTCGGGTTGAAAAACATTTGAAATAACTGCCGCTTGAAAAGCGGACAAAATGTCAGTATTGGCATTTGCTTGGTAAAACTCAGTCGGTTTTATTCTCTTTTGTTTATTCATTTTATTAGGTTTTACCTTGGCAAGACGTAATGATGATCTTACTGTCAGGTCAAAGTGTATTAATTTGCATCTGACACTTCCTTTCAACCACAAACCGCAACTGTTGTTTTGTTTCTCTGACCGATTTGTCCTGTTATAAATCGTTGTTTATTCTTTGATTATTTGCAGACCCCACCCTCCAGCAGAACTCAGAATCAGTGGATTTCCTACTTATTGATTACTACGAAGATGACGTATAGGCTGCAATCATAGTGAAAGGCAGCTGTTGTGCCGGGTATCTGACATTTTTCTGTTGATCTTTTTATTTTAAAGCTCATTATCATTACAATGAATATTACCGCATAATATACTCATAGGAAAAAGTTAGGGACCACTTACGCAAACAAACACAGCTTCCAAACCGCCAAACAAAATTGAATCAAATTTGTAACATGTTTAATTCATTATCTCTGCAATCCTTTTCCAAAATATGGTGACATTTCATTCACGCATTACGTGTCAACAAGCTCTGAAACAACATGGGGGTCGAAAACAAAATTTGCAAGTTCCGAACAGTTCAGTAATGGGTGTGTCCGCCGCGTTTTGCGATGCCTTCTGCAGTCCTGTTCCGCATCGAGTTTACCAGCTTCCTGCAGAAGGCCTGAGGAATGGCCTGCCATTCCATTTGCAGGAACTGAAGCAGTTGCTGCAGGTTCCTTGGGGGTGGATGGTTGTTCCTCACTCGCCTGTCCAGCTCATCCCACAGGTGCTCGATGGGGTTGAAATCAGGGCTGCAGGCCGGCCAGTTCATCCTGGTGACACCAGCCTGCTGGATGAAGTTGTTGACCAGCCTCGCTCTGTGAGGTGTCGCGTTATCGTACTGGAACACAGCCTGCACACCAATCTGGTGTGGGACGGGTAGAACCAAACGGGACAACCTGGCGATGAGCTGCTGTCAGTCGTGGCCGTACAGCTGGACGACGTGATCGCAGGCCAACTTCGTGCAGGCGTTTGCGGATGGTTTTCGTGCTGACGTTGGTGTTTGTTGCCACCCTCAGTTGGCCCCTGATGATGTTTGCAGTGGTGCCTCGCTGCTGCAGAGCTTGTCTTCTGAGAAGCGATCTTCACGCTGTGTTGTCTTCTTAGGCCGTCCTGACCTGGGCCTCTCCAGAACGCTGTTGGTGGCCTGGAACTTCTGATGCAGCCTGACCACGACAGAATGGGACACTCCAAGTCGTCTGCCCACTTCTCGCTTGCTTACGCCGTCTTGCAGCCATGCGATGGCCCGGGCTTTGTTGAAGGTGGTCACCTTTCGTCTGGGAGGCATTGTGAGAAGATGGTGGCTAGCGGAAAATCGCGGGGCTATAAAGCCAAACTGGTGACAACAGTTCCCTCTCAACACATCCTCCCTGCACGTGATTTGTCACATTCAAAATCTGAAAAAGTAAACTAAATCAAAGCGGTCCCGAATAGCCAAATAGGTTGAAGGAACATGAAAAACCAACTTCCAACCTACCAACCTCACATTCACAATCAGTATCTGCTCCTAATGTCTTTATTAAGTACCCATGGACTATTTTATCTCGTGTTTTTGTTTTTGTATTGATGCGATTAGAGCTGTATTAATGCTGCTTCTTCTGATCTGCCCAGGGTTTTTTGGTGTATATATGAGTATATAAACCACGTACCCGCTGAAAATGCACTCGGCAGTTATACGCTGTATAGAACAATTTTGTTACGTTTTCGTGTGAACTCTGTTACACTGTATACCATGATTTACATTGTGGTGGTTTAGCCTCTTTCTTAATCAGATTGTGTTTATTGTTTTGTTTTATGTACAAAGGTTTGTGTTTGTTGATGTTTGTTCAATTGCTCATTTTGAGCGTTACCAGAGAATATCTCAAGGTACATGTGTCACAGTGTGTGTGTGTGTGTGTGCCTGTGTGTGTGCCAGTGTGTGTGTGTGTGTGTGTGTGTGTGTGTGTGTGGTTACACGTGTAAGATCTGGCATAGTCTCTCATACCGACGTGCACATTAAGACTTCATTATCAGGTTTTTGCTGTGATGGTGACATTTTTGTTGAGTTTGGTTGACAGTTTCTTCCTTGTTATGACTAAGTATTTCGTGACATCGAGAAAAAAGTAGCCGTATGTGTCAGTGTTAAATTGCTTTGAGAGGGAAGATGGTTGTGAGTGTGTCAGTGACATACACGGATGTCTCATAGCAATAATGAATTTACATTTGGACCGACAGGAAATATTTGTCGTATCGACCAAATCGAAAGCGAAAAGGACTTCTTGCTCAAGTTATCGTTAACCACAGGATGTTTTATCCTTCTCCCTTGAATTGTTCTCTAAGTGATACTATGCGTCGTATTGTTCAAGTTGAAGCATTGATTGATAACATCTGATAAAATAAACCGACGCAGGATTGTCCAAGTGTAGACCATGAGTGCTTGTGACACTGACAGTGGCCTTATTTGTGTTGGGTGTTATGCTTTAAAGCTAACTTCCTTCCCGAGTAAACGATAATGTTAATTAAGCAAGACCTGTCTGCCGTGGCTTTTACACACGCTAATGGTTTATTTTCATTTAGAAACACACAATGCGATTTTGCCGTCACCCCTCCCATAGGGTGACGTATTTCACAACTTCCTGTGTTACACAAACTCTGTGATGACCAAATTTGCCTTCACTCCTCCCATAGGGTGACGGATTTCACAACTTTCTACAGATGAACAATGTTGCCTCCACCCCTCCCATAGGGTGACGGATGTCACAACTTCCTGTGTACACAAACTGATGACGTATTTCACAACAAAATGGCGCTGCCCATGGTCAACCTCGAAACTATCCGTATAGAATGGGGGCGTCCTCGCCCCCATAAAAAGTCAACAGCCTTTCTGCTTCCTGAGCAGTTTTGCATTTTTATGCTGAAATAATTTTGTTTAGATGGACATGGCTATTTTTAAGATGTAGGAATGTGTAAATGAGGTCGATCCTAAGATCTTCGATTTTACTATAGTCTCAGTACGAGTAAATCTGACACACCCTTGATCAATAGTAACCGGAGTCGTTTTACTGCTCACAAATATCCACTGCAGTATGCATGGTGAGGCAGAAGGGGTTATGAATGCATGGGTGTGCGTGCATGTATGTTTGTGTGTTTATGAATATGACTATTGGAGAGAGAGAGAGAGAGAGAGAGAGAGAGAGAGAGAGAGAGAGAGAGACCGATTGTAATTATTGGTCACCGTTTTGAAGTTTAAAACGACTAAGATACAAACGTGTATTTAACGAACAGATTGCATGGATATAGTATGTGTGTACAGTCTCACCACGAACAAAAATAAATGTATGTAAGTGAATTTGTTATAGTGTGTGTGTGTGTCACATGTGTGTGTGTGTGTGTGTGTGTGTGTGTGTGTGTGTGTGTGTGTATGTGTGTGTGTGTGTGTCAGTGTGTGTGTGTCAGTGTGTGTGTGTGTGATGTGAGTTTGTTTTGATGTTACAATAAAGTCTATATACTATATACATATACAATATAGGACCAACAAATTAAAGAATGTGAACGCATGCTTGTGGAAATGTGTTGGTCACAGACTAAGATGTGAAGGGAGATAACAACAAAGTCTTTCGCAGATTCTACCTGAAGGGTTGCTTCCCCTCAACTGCGAAAGCACTTTGCTTGTTTCTCTTTTCTTTCACAGAAACAACTGTTTGGCATTAAATCTTACTGGCAAACCAACCCAGACACACACACGCACGTACGCACGCGCCCGCGCACACACATACGCACACACACACACACACACACACACACACACACATACACACACACACACACTGACACTCTCCTTTTGTCACGATAGGCTGGTTGAAATGTGGTTCCCACTTGCAGAAATCTGTTTCCCAGCTGCGAGTGCAGACCCTCCCTTTCCACCCATCCTCTCCCCTCTGTTTATTTTAGTAATGGGCGCTGAGGGGGCCATACCACTGCGACATCGAGGATCGCTTGCATGCACGTGCATCCAAAGACCGAAAGCAGGCACAAGATTTATTGGATGTGAACGTATCTGGCGTCTTTCGCGATGTTTATGTCATAAATTTCAAACACTTTAGAAAAACGTCTGTGTAGGCGAAACAAATGTTGGCGTTTTTAAAAAAATTTTTTTATCCACTCAGGAACTCAAACAAGTTTTTGTTCAAGGGAAAACAAAGCCAGAAATTTAAACAACATTAGGAACATTAGAAGATGCAGATGTTTTTGTCATAAATTTCAAACACTCTATTGAAACTTTTTCGGGAGTACTGTACTTCTTTTACTTTCCAATTTTAAACTGAAACCAGTGTGTGTGTATTATTGCATGGTGCAATGGAAAAGCCAAAAAACAGCAAAAGATGAAGTCGATTGTTTCGTATGGTACAATGAGAGAGTTAGCTCGCGCGCGCGAGAGAGAGAGAGAGAGAGAGAGAGAGAGAGAGAGAGAGAGAGAGAGAGAGAGAGAGAGAGAGAGAGAGAGAGAGAGAGAGAGAGAGAGAGAGAGAGAGAGAGAGAGAGAGAAAGAGAGAGACAGAGACAGAGAGAGACAGAGACAGAGAGAGAGACAGACACACAGACACACAGAAACACAGACACACATAGACAATAAGTCAGACACACATAGACAATCAGTCAGACACACATAGACAATCAGTCAGACACACATAGACAATCAGTCAGACACACAGACACACATAGACAATATCAGTCTATCAGTCAGACACACATAGACAATAAGTCAGACACACATAGACAATCAGTCAGACACACATAGACAATCAGTCAGACACACATAGACAATCAGTCAGACACACAGACACACATAGACAATCAGTCAGACACACAGAAATCAGTCAAAATGAAAAGATAATAAGCAAGAAAATATGATGTGCAGAATGAAGTGAAAAAGAAAAAGACCCCTGCCCAACCCCCATCCCCACAATTTCATAAAAAAAGAGAGAAGAAAATATAGACAGAAAAAAAAGAAGGAATCGAGATGGAGCGGCTTGTCGCACAGGTCTCGAGACAACAGCAGGAAAAGCGATCGCTGCTGTTGAGTGTCTGGTTATGCCCGTCATCTGCTTCTCGTTCTGACCACACGCATTCACGGAGGTGCTTCCAGCGAGTCAGGTGTATTCGCTGCATGGTCACCCCTCCTCTCCCCTCCCCCATCTCATCCCTCCCCCGTCCCCCCCCCCCCTCCTCCACTTCTCTACAAAACTGAAAGGATAGACTTATGTTCTGATTTTTTCATCATATGGATATTATTTCTGTTATTATTATATTAGTGATATGAGTGGATGGGTGGGATAGTTTGTGTGTGTGTGTGTGTGTGTGTGTGTGTGTGTGTGCGTGCGTGGGGCGGGTGTGTGTGCATGTGTGTGTGTGTGTGTGTATGTGTGTGTGTGCACGGTGTGTGTGTGTGTGTTTCTCAGTGTCTGTCTGTTTGTCTGTCTG
>NC_090245.1:50457885-50472885 GCF_037325665.1 Littorina saxatilis | reverse complement strand
AACACATTAAGGTTTAAAGATTACACTTCATGTCAATAGTTTATTGACAATGTTACGTAGGCGTGAATCTTTGTCTTTGGCTTTTTTTATCGCCATTACTCTGTTCTGTCTGTCGCTGTCTCCTTATCTCTGTCTCTCTCCACATCCAGGTGGCAGGTTTGTTTTCGCGGCTTCCTCTCACCCTAAACCAACTCTCTCACCCTTCACTTCACTAACAACGCATAATTATGACAGACACATACACCCGTCGCTTCTTCAACACTTTAACGCATCGTCGAAAGAGGGTCTAGAGAAAAAACACCGAAAACCGAAAACCAGAGGAAAACCCCTCTCCACACCGTAACAAAAACAGACGACGCCGTAAGAAAACTATCCAGTACTGCAAAAGCAAAGTAAACTCCTCTCAGAGAAAGTAAAAAATGTGCTTGGCTTTCCCAAACAAAAGCAAAAGCACTGCCATAAAAGCTCGAGTTTGATAGCCCGATACTGTGTTTTTCGAAAACACGCGGTAAAAAGATACAGCCGGGCAGAGAGAACGTTCTTCTGCTCTCGCCCTTCAAGAAGAATCTCTCAGCTTGATCTTTTTTTTTTTTTTTTTTTTTTTTTGAGGCGCTGTGAGGAAAGGGTTGAGAAATATTGACGAACAGTGCCGGGTTATGTCAGAGCTGAGAAAACACTCGTCCTCGCCTCATGCGATTGTCTTTCGTTGTTTTGTTGCCAGAGATCTTTGCGGGCCAGGTGCCCCCACATGGTATCGGACATGAAAGCTATTGAAATTGGCTGCTGTTGAGACCCGGGCTATTTGCCTGAACCAAGCGGAGCAAGTGTACATCAACAACGTTACCCAACAGCCGATACCTCAGACCCCAAAAGACAAGACAATTAGCTATCTTGTCAGATCATTTTCTTTTGCTTTAGCTCTGCTGTGCATGGTTCTTCTTCTCCTGCGGATGATGACATTGGGATCCGGTTTTCTTACACCCCTGCAAACAACCCGATGCAAACTTCTCAGTTGAGCCGCGCTGGAGGTTATTCTCTGCACCAAGTGATCTGCAAAAGATGTCGGAGGCGTTTTGTAGTCAACCCAAAGATATTCAGGGCCGGACCCAGGGGGGGGGGGGGGGGGGGGGGGTGGGGTTCCAGGGGTTCCGGAACCCCACCCCTGGAAAAAGCATGTACCTTGCTTTGAGTGTTTTGTTTTTTTACTAGTTTTAGCACCAAAACAATGCTGCTCTTAACCCTCAAAACAAGGCCCAGAATGCACCAGATTGCACAGATTTTAACCGTTTTTCAAAAATGTTCCGGGGGAGCATGCCCCCGGACCCCCCTAGTTCGCTTGTGGCTTCGCAGGCGCGCGCTTGTGGCTTCGCCACTTCGCTGATTTGCCCCCCCAAAAAAGGAGGAACCCCCCCCCCCCCCCCCCTTACAACTCATTTGGTCCGGCCCTGATATTCGACTGCGTAGCAGTAGAAGATCCTAAGTCGGACTTTTAGATACAAAGGTTTTATTACTCGCCAACAGAACCGTTCCTTTTCACACAAAAAAGTGCATATGTTCAGCAGTCATTTTTGGTTCAAAGAGTCGTCGAAAAAAATATGGCGGACCTGTTTAAGTCCGCAAAACATAAACGTTAAACAATGTAGGTACAAATGCAGGTGAAATAGAACAAAGTCGTTTCTGCTTGTCGTTAATTTGCTGGGAACAAGTTCTCCTGTTTGACACGCTTTGACCAGAAACATATTCCTAGCATGCTACCGAAGATTCAGTATTCAGGAACCAAGCAATATAATTAAGATTGTGTCCCCTCCTATTGAGTCGTTATTGGCTTCATTGTAGGAGGCATGACCATGAAGACATGGACTTTCTGTACTGACTTGCCTCTGCGGAGTTTTATTTACGCGATAAATTATGGTCAATGTTTTTGAACATTTTGATTATCTGACTCGACTACCCGTCGCGATATAACCTTCGTGGTTGAAAACGACGTTAAACACCAAATAAAGAAAGAACATGTGTAGAGAATGTATAGTCAGTGTTGCTGTAAACAAGAGTTGTTGTGAAACATCTTTATCGTGGAAGAATGTTCTTCTGGATGACAATAATGATACAGTACAAAAGCTTGACTCAGTGGCTTTACATAATATGAAGAACTCCCTAAGATAACATTCTCCGTCCCAATTGCAAAATCATTTAGAAAGTCAAAAGTGTTGTCATCAACTGAGCCACATGAAACGAACATAATTAGACTCGTTCACTATTTCCTTTGCAGAAAGACGAGCATTGAAACCTCGCATTCAGAGACATTGTTAACGAGTTAGAGTTAAAGAGTAGATATTTTTCAGTTTTGGTCGATTTGAAAACAAATTAAAAAATTTGTATATCTGTATCAGATTTACTTGTTTATGGACAGTAAACCTTCAATAAGCCTAAGCCTATAGAAGTTTCCGGCAAAAAAAAGAGAAAAGTTCCATGTCACCAGTACTTCAAAAGCATCCAAGTAAGCATACCAAAAGTCGAACTAACATAAGCATCTAATTCATCACACAGCACTTACTGCACCTCGCATCATCCACACTTACGCAGCTGCATTCCGACTTCAGAGCAGTCACAACTCTTGTACCTAAAATTGCCACACCCACCCACCCACAAACTCACAGACACACCACTGCTGATGACAAGCAGTCATTCACTTGCACTGGCGTTGCATGCACACAGGCAATGCAAGTCACCTTGCGGAAAGGTTCCCAAAACTGTCGGAGAGGACCTCGGTGATATTTTGGAAGCGTGTACCAACAGCGTTTCTCACACACCCAAGCCCCCGTCAGCTCGGGGTAGTTCACACAAACACGGCCTCCGAAACGCACGACGATCAAGGCGGTGCGATGAATACATACAATTTACAGATGGCAACGGCTGGGTGAGAATGATGCACCCGGTTCACCTCCGCCAATTCGGCTAAACGGATAGTTACTATGATGGTAATATTGGTGCTGTGTGGTGGATCCTTATGGCAGAGGTCCAATAACGAACCCTCCACGCACCCCCTTTTTAAAACCGATTTTTCTGGACATTTTCAAGATCGCTGATTTGACTGTTTATCGGTGCAGTGTGATGGATCTCATGGCCGAGTTCCAATAACAATCTCTCCATTTCAAGACCGATTTCAGGACGTTTTCTAGGTCGGAAATCGTAAGTTTTACTATAACTTGATCATGTCAGTGTGGTGGAGTGCATACCATATGGCAATAGTTCCTATAATGATCCCTCGATTTTAAGACCGATTTCAGGACGTTTTAAGGTCAAACTAGTAGGTCGTATCAGTGTGGTGGGGGTGCACACTATATGACAGAGTCCCAATAATGATCCCTCGATTTTAAGACCGATTTCAGGTCGTTTTAAGGTCAAATTAGTAGGTCGTATCAGTGTGGTGGGGGTGCACACTATAATTATGATCCCAATAATGATCCATCCATTTTAAGACCGATTTCAAGACGTTTTAAGGTCAAACTAGTAGGTCATATCAGTGTGGTGGGGTGCGCACTATATGACAGAGTCCCAATAATGATCCCTCGATGTTAAGACCGATTTCAGGTTGTTTTAAGGTCAAACTAGTAGGTCGTATCAGTGTGGTGGGGTGCGCACTATATGACAGAGTCCCAATAATGATCCCTCGATGTTAAGACCGATTTCAGGTCGTTTTAAGGTCAAATTAGTAGATCGTATCAGTGTGGTGGGTGTGCACACTATAATTATGATCCCAATAATGATCCCTCCATTTTAAGACCGATTTCAGGACGTTTTAAGGTCAAACTAGTAGGTCGTATCAGTGTGGTGGGGTGCGCACTATATGACAGAGTCCCAATAATGATCCCTCGATTTTAAGACCGATTTCAGGTCGTTTTAAGGTCAAACTAGTAGGTCGTATCAGTGTGGTGGGGGTGCACACTATAATTATGATCCCAATAATGATCCCTCCATTTTAAGACCGATTTCAGGACGTTTTAAGGTCAAACTAGTAGGTCATATCAGTGTGGTGGGGTGCGCACTATATGACAGAGTCCCAATAATGATCCCTCGATTTTAAGACCGATTTCAGGTCGTTTTAAGGTCAAACTAGTAGGTCGTATCAGTGTGGTGGGGGTGCACACTATATGACAGAGTCCCAATAATGATCCCTCCATTTTAAGACCGATTTCAGGACGTTTTCAAGGTCACAAATCGCCGGTTTTACTATATAATCATTAAAGTGTGGTAGGGGTGCATACCATGTGACAGAGCCCCAATAATGATCCCTCCATTTTAATACCGAGTTTTCTGGACATTTTCAATGTCTCAACTCGGAGGTTTTATTGAATGATGATGATATCGGTGCAGTGTGGTGTATAATTTATATACTATGGCAGAGTCCCAATAACTACCTCCTCCTTTTTTGACCGAATTTTCTTGACTTTTCAAAGTCACAACTCGGAGGTTTTACTGTATAATGGTGATATCCGTGCGGAGTTATGATTACTGTGAGAAAGTTGTGGTGTTCTCCTTCTCTGTCATCTTTGGAAACAGGCTGAATTGTGGAGAGGTGCTGGAAAACTGAGCGGAGGAATTGCAGAATCATGGTCTAGCGTATTCACCCCACATATTCAAGGCTATACCGAGCGTGCGCCGCCGTACTGCCTCGCGATTGTGGGCGTGTGTGTGTTCAGTAATGCTGCACGTCAGTGTGTGGTTTCGAACGCGCGGAGGCAATATTATTTTGATCCAGACGTTGCGGCGGTGTGCTACCACACAGTTTTGACGGCTTTATTTTCTTTTGAAATTTTGCACAATACAGACCGTTTTGAATGGTGATATTTCACATGTCAACGCAGGACACATCAATGAACATAATAGTTTGGCTTGTCAGTCCATTTACTAAGAGGATGGGATGAAAGTGGGCGAATATGCTTGAGTGAGGACAGATCTACAGCAAATCGGTTCGTATGTTCGTTTACGTGTATATTTCTCGTTGAAAACCACACATGTACTACGTACAAACCTTACTCATTCCCACAACCATAAATTTAAGCTGTACGTGGTTTCAAAGAGACACATTTTGTTTTGAATGGGGGACACTTGCCGTGCAGTTGGCGACAATGTTAGTTTGTTTACACCTGGCGTAAGCGCGCTCTCGGTATAGCTGCCACTTCTTTGTTTGATTTTTAATTTGACACTTTACAATTTGTGGATAGACTCTCTTATACATTAGTCAGGTCTTCCTCGTCTTCTCGTCCGTTCAGTATTTTAGTATAAGATGAATTATTGAATATCTCCAGCTTTATTCTCAGGCTTGGCGACGGGAGGTGTTTCATTTTGAGTTGTTGTTCTTCAAGTGAATTGCCACTCTGCGAAATCACTACAACCTAGACAATCTAAGGCTCATTTCACACACGTCCCACACGCACTCGATAAGTAGAATCTGTCATAGGTCTCACATTTAACATAACATATCAAACAAACAAGCCAGCAGACTTTATTTTGTATACACCCATACACCCTATTCAATGCCCTTTACCTTGGGGTAATTACAGGTATTGACTTAAATGTTATGCAATCTTCTGGAAAGTGTTTTAAACCCGTCACAGCCTTGTGTGTGTGTGTGTGTGTGTGTGTGTGTGTGTGTGTGTGTGTGTGCGTGCGTGTGTGTGTGTGTGTGTGTGCGTGTGTGTGTGTGTGTGTGTGTGTGCGTGCGTGTGTGCGTGCGTGTGTGTGTGTGCGTGTGTGCGCGTGTGTGTGTGTGTGTTTGTGTGTGTGTGTGTGTTTGTGTGTGTGTGTTTTTGCGTGTGCGTGTTTGCGTGTGTGTGTGTGTGTGTGTGTGTGTGTGTGTGTGTGTGTGAACGTTTTAGCTCCATATAGATAACAACAAGGTTATATCACCTGATTCTAAATCCCTACCGTTCCTCTCAGTCAATCTCCCGCCTCCCCCTAACCCCCTGAGACATCAGATTCCTACACTAACCGAACATGTGTGTGACTCATGTAGAACGACTGGTGACACGGGGAAAGCGAAAGATAAACTGTTTAGCTTGAAGAAAGTGTGGAACAATACCTGGCAGGACCACTAACGAGATTGACATTAGTGTAGTTTACTGTCGTAGCTTCCGTGTATAGCCAGCATCACCCTTGTCTCCTGACACTCCCCCCCCCCCCTTCCCTCCTTCCCCCGCCCACCACCACCAACTTCTTTCTTCATTGCGCGCACTTGAAGCGGGGAGTTGTGAATTACTGTCTGTAAAGCCTACTGTTGGTATTGAACTTTGAAGCCGTTTTCACATACCTCTTGTAAACAATATTATGTAAACCCCGTACAGATCTATTAAGGCTTTTACATAAGAGAAGAGCATCCTTCGATTAGGACACATACCAAAATTCCACAAAAATTAAGACAACAACAACAACAGCGACGACAACAACAACGACGACAACAACAACAACAACAACAACAACAACAACAACAACAACAACAACAAGAAAAGAAGAAAAATAGGCATATTTGTGTCGCCGGTTAGATTCTCTTTTATTGCGAATGAATTTTGAAATCGGCACCACGATATTTACTCACTTCTAATTATGCACACAGCCAAGACTTACACTTTGGTGGCAGACATGACAAAGACGAAGATTTTGCCTCTGGTCGAACCATTGAACAACACGCTGAAGCGGTTAGTGTGAAGATTGCAGTGCGCCCTTTGGCTTGAGAATGTCACCCCACACAGCAAAACAAACTCCTGCCTTCCCTGTTCCACTGGCTCGGGATCACAAGAAAGCGGGGAAAATATCAGCAATAAGTCCAGCAAAACACACTCTAAACCCGGAATATATGTACACCAATTGACTCTGCATAGACTCTCGGTGCATTGGTGAAGTAAAAGAGGAGGGGAGGGGGGAAGGGGGAGGGAGGAGAGGGGGGGGGGGGGGGGTTGTGTATTGTTATAGGGCACTGTTGGCATTGAATTTAGAAAGTGAATTTTTTGTAAAGTGATGCAGTTTGTGTGAATTGTATATGGGCTCTTTGAATAAAGTTTGAGTTAAATAACGCAAATACGGGGAGGAAAAGCACCAAAAAAAAAGAAACTACAAAGGCAGAATAGAAAGAAAAAGAAACGAAATTAAAAAGGCAGAATAGAAAGTAAAAGAAAAACACGTCCGAAACTTGAGACAACTCTGCGCAAGACAAATAAACAACTATGAGCCACCGCAGTTGCTTCCCTTCAACCACAAAACGCGCTCGCCTTTGAGCATGTTTACATGTAGTGAAGGGGACCAGCACAGAGGCGCTTGTGGCTTTATTGTTATCTTGCGCAATAAATGTTCTACGCTTTTTGTGAACTGGGATTTTCAACACTTACTTGTTTGAATACATTTAATCTTTTTGAGTACACAGTTGGTTTTTTTAAATGATAGTTTTTTGGGGGCTTTATCATCATTTATTTGATTATTTATTTAATATATTTATCCATTTGATAATTTTGTCTGTACGGAAAGAAAAAGCAGTCAACAGTGACCCACCATCATGACTTGCTTTGTCACGTGAACCCGTGTCAATGGTGTGCCTGACACAGTTCCTATCATTCCAAAACAAGGGATAGAAACGATGAAAATTATCAGCATGACTACGAATTAATTTTAAGCTAGAGTTGTTTACGCGAGCATTATTTTTATTGTTGCTCATTTCTGTATGTAGTTAGGTATTTAAGTATCGGTTTGTTTATGTTTGTTTTAATAATGAGAAACTGATATTGTTCTAGTCTGCTTATTATAGGAGAAAAACAAGGGTAATTTGCTTTCACATACGCATGAACTCAAACACACACACACACACACACACACACACACACACACACACACACACACACACACACACACACACTTACACACACACACACACACACACACACACACACACTTACACACACACACACACACACACACACACTCACACACACACACACACACACACACACACACACACACACACACACACACACACACACACACACACACACACACACACACACACAGTATATATACACGTATTTCTTGCTCCTTCCTTGTGTATACTACGAGTAAGTGAAACGGACGTGATATTCGCTCTGTGGTCCAGGCACGGTACTACGTAGAGATCGATCCATGTTTGTTATTTCTTTCTTCAGTGAACATTCGCTCAGTCAAGACTTTATGTATACTAACTTTCTCCTATCTTTGGAGCGAGCAGAGTGGTCGCGGGGATAAGAGCGCAGTATTCAAACACTGTTAAGTCCCAATGCGTGGGTTCGAATCCCACTGTTGTCCATATATTTCTGTATATATTTCTGTGAGTGTGTGTGTTCGTCTGTTCGTTTGTGCGTCGGTCAATATATATCTGTGTCCAGACCTGTGCCTGAGTAAAAATGGTGGTTGCAGACCCGTGTCAGTTGTGTATGTGTGAGTGTATGTGTGATGTGATGGATCCAGACCGCTGCGACCAGAGTGAGAATTGTGATGGTTCCAGACCGCTGCCAGAGTAAGAATTGCGATGATGTCAGACCATTGCCATAGCATGCTTGTGGGAGTGAGAGTAGTGCTTCTTTGGTGAAAATGGTGGATCCAAACCCGGAGAATGGTTGTGGTGGTGCTAGAGTGAGAATGTTGGTGTCGGAGCATGGTTGTGAGAGTGAAGATGGTGGTGCCGGAGGGAGCATGAGAGTGAAGATGGTGGTGCTAGAACGCGAATGGTGGTGCCGGAGGTGTGAGTGAGAGTGGTTGTGTTCAGAGTGAGAATGGTACCAGAAAATGATGAGAGTCGTGGAGCAAAACTGGGAGTTTGTATCAGCGAAAGCCAGACGGAGAATGGAGGATCCCGTGGTGGAGAGTCATTAGTGCAGGTGGTGGCTGGTTGTCAGGGAAGTATGAAGGGTTGTGTCGAAAAGACGGTTTTACTACTTGTTTGTTAAATTTAGATCAAGTTGTTCTAACGTAGTTTCTGATAATTCCATTTTGTTTTGTCTATGCATGCACATACCTGACCGTGTTGTAAATCACGACTTTAAAAATGAAGTCCAACTTGGACGTAACTATCATAGAAATTAGGATTCGGGGCTAGACTGTTTGACCGTTTGACTGATTTGTCTCTGTGTTTCTTTCTTTTTCTTTCTTCTGCCTTCCTATCCACCCCCCCCCATCCCCTCTCTACCCATCCTTCACTCTCCATCGCCCCCTTTCTATCTCTCCATTTATGTCTGTCCCCTTATCTCTGTGTCTGTCTTTCTGTCTATGTCTGTCTGTCTGTCTGTCTTTTTCTGTCACTGTCTCTGTCTCTGTCTCTGTCTCTGTCTCTCTCTCTCTCTCTCTCTCTCTTTAAGACCAGATATACGTCTTATCTCATGAAGTCTAAATAAACATGTTGTCGCTAGAATGGTTGTTAAAACCAACAACCGGTGCTTTTTAACAATCTTTCTTTCTTTATTTGGTGTTTAACGTCGTTTTCAACCATTCAAGGTTATATCGCGACGGGGGAAGGGGGGAGATGGGATAGGGGAAAGGGGGGAGATGGGACTTTTTAACAATGTATTATTATTTTTATATACACTGATTTTTTCGAATGCAGTGTATGTCAATGGGCATGGCATTCACAGCTTTGTTGCGTCAGTGCAATCTACTCTATAATTCTTAACTCATGTCAAATGAACTTACATTTTTCATTTAAGCAATGTATTGTATGTAAATTGATGATATGTTCTTACTTTCATTTTATTATAATCATGTAGCAGTAGTTTTCTTTACTTGCTTATTCTTTAGCAATTTTAGGCTAGTCCCTCTTTAAGGCGAGGGCCAGATGTAAAAAAGCAGATCACTGCTTACTCTATTACCCTCGTTAAATAAAGAATTGTTCTTGTTCTTGTTCTTGTTCTCTCTCTCTCTCTCTCTGACTCTATGTCTCTCTGTCTGTCTGTCTGTCTTTCTCAGTATCACTCTCTCTCTCTTTCTCTCCCTCTCTTTCTCTCTCTCTCCCTCAGTCTCTCTCTGCAAATGCCCCCCCCCTCTCCACCTCCGTAATTTGACCACACGCAGGAATGAGACCACAGACCTTGAAAACTCAATACCTACAAGGAACACTGGCCACCACCAGCGAAGCACCAGCAACTGTACCGCTGTACAGTATACAGCAAGAGCTGAATAGTCGGGTTGGGCGGCCCTGAGTCAGATTGTCCGCCGGGAAACCTGAGCAAGGTCGGCTGCCATGTTTGACAAGACGACGACATGTAGCGTTTGACAAAAATCCACAAACATGGTCACATATATACCCGGCTGGGACTCCCAGGGTTTTTCCTTTTTGCCCATCCTCCCATTTCTCTCGCTCTTCTCTCCTCCACCCTCCCCATCCCCCTACCCCCCCTCTTCCTCCTTCATAGTTCTTGGGGCGGGGACGTAGCTCAGTTGGTAGCGCGCTGGCTTTGTAGCCAGTTGGTCGCTATCAGCGTGGGTTCGATCCCCACGTTCGGCGAGAGATTTATTTCTCGGAGTCAACTTTGTGCAGACTCTCTTCTGTGTCCGAACACCCCCGTGTGCACACATGCGCACGAAAAAGATCCCACGTTCACAGCGAAAGTCTCAGGGCTTGGAAAACACGAAGACACGCATGCATCATCTCTCGTCTCCGATTATCATGATCGTATTTCGATACTTTGACGAGACAAACCCAATGCTGGTGTGTCGAAGAAGACAGCCACAGCGGGCTTGTTCGAATCAAAGTATCACACCATATCTTCAACGTATACCAATACCTGTCCCAATATAGACCAGTTGGTCTAAGAGGACGTTAAACCCTAATAGTCAGTCAGTCATAGTTCTTCGCCCCACCCTCCATCTCCTTCTCTCTTTAGTCCTACAGCGATTAATACTTTTTTTCTCTCCAGCTGCTCGGCTGTTTCAGTTTGTTTTGCATTGAATAGTCAAACTCATGATGACAATCTTGTCTCAGTCCACGCCCAGTGTTGTCGTTTGGCATCGACAGTCAGTAGAACGCGGATACTTTATTCAAATCTCAAAGAACTTTGCCGTCACGGCAGATTTACCGAACTTGGTTCACGATAGGGGACACCTAGCAGTGTCAAAAAAGTGCTAAAATGTTAATGTTTATTTATGCACATTTCTTCAAGAAAATAAATCGTAGCAACAGCAATTGCAATCATGATTCAGTCATTAAAGCACCAATTCGTACTCGGTTCTAATGTAGGTCTTTAAGAATAATATAAGTATGGCATGCATTCATACAAAAGCTTAATATTATGTAGCCCGAACCTCATAACTCTGTCATTTCTCTATACAATCAAACGTTTTTGCATTTCTATCAATGTACTCAAATAGACTTTCTCCTCATGCTTAATCTACGGGCAGACACAAATGATGAAACAGAGACAGCCCGATCGTGAGACACACCGCGCCATACCAGTCATAAGAAAAAAGAAAGAAAAAAATGAAAGAAAGAATGAAAGAAAGAAAAAATGAAAGAAAGAAAGAAAGAAAGAAAGACTAGTAAGGAAAAGACGAGTAAGGAAAGTAAGAAAGAAAGAAAGACAGACAGACAGACAGACAGACAGACAGACAGACAGACAGACAGACAGACAGACAGACAGACAGACAGACAGACAGACAGTCAGACAGACAGACAGACAGTCAGAAAGAAAGAAAAACACAAAGACAGGCAGACAGACAGACAGACAGGCAGACAGACAGACAGAAAAAAATCCACACAAAAATCTACACAATGGGCTTACCAATAAAACGATCGCTCTGAACCACCACAAGAAACATGCCTTTACAAAAAAAGCAGTTATAGTAATTCACAACGCTTTCATCAACCACATAAAACAAATACAGGCAATTTTATGCTAATCTCATCTTGCTTTTCGATCATACGCCGAGCAGACAAAAACTTTGCAGACTATATAATAAGATTTATAATTCATTCAATCGTGATTATTGACAAAGCCCCATGCTCGTCATGAAAACCCTATGAAATCGGAGTATTATTACCCAGACAAGAGATCGCAGAAGCCACATTTGTTCAGGATTAGTTTTCGGACCACCTCTGATGTATGATGCCAGGATCCTCTTGACTTCGAGTGAAGATATCAGTGTACAATTTCTTGTTCCTATGTGTTTTCAAGCTTATCGCGTTTTGAAGAAAAGGCTGCAGACGCCACGGGTTCTAAGTGACGACAAATACTGATCAAGATTAGTCCACAACCAGACACAACTTTTTCAAAGTGGTGGAGGTTTTGGTTTTCAGACAAGATCAAAAGCGTTGTGATTTTTCAGAGCCGTTTGGAGTGTATTGTACACAGAAAATGACTGGGGTATTAATGTTTTGAGCAAACAGGTTTAAGGAGAGTGCAGGGTTTGTGTTAAGAGCTATATGAATGCATGGTACAGGTAAAAGACAAAGACTGAACGAGACGCGCAAATGCATTGTACAATAATTTTGTTCTTGCAAAAGTTAGTACCACGCACGATTGAAGCAAGAGTTGTAAAAACATTTTGGAAATACTGCAAATTAAAGCGTTGCAACAGCAAACTGTGTTTTTAACAGCCCCTTTTCTTGTTCGGTTTCATTGACAACATATTCATTCATTTGTCTATTTATTCATTTGTTGAGTTATTCATTTATTTATTGAGAGTGATCCAGTATAATCATCGTACCTTGAATGCAATTGTTATAGCTGTAATTGTCGTGATCTTGTGTGCTTGTCTTGTGGATTTACTGACATAGTTTTTGTCTCTCTCTATCGTTTAATACTTGTTATTGAACTTATCATCAAAAATCTGCTTCTCAGTTGTTATTCACTTTTTCTTTCATTGCGAAGCCCGTCTATCTGTCTGCTGACCTGCCTGTCTCCCTGTCTGTCAGTCTGTCTGTATGTGTTTGTCTCTGTGTCATTGTCTGTCTCTTTCTGTCTGCTTTTATAGTCTGTCACCCTGTCTCTGTCTTTCTACATTTCTGTTTTGTTTGCCTCCGCCTGTCCCCTTGTCTCTGTCTGTCTGTCTGCCTGTCTGCTTGTCTGGCTGCCCGTCTCTTTCTCTCTCTCTCTCTCTCTCTCTCTCCCATCTCTCTCTCTCTCTCTCTCTCTCTCTCTCTCTCTCTCTCTCTCTCTCTCTCTCTCGCTCTCTCGGGGCTTCAATTTATTCTTTCTCATTTAGTATCTATGGAAGTTTTGTTTTCGACACGATTTTATGCTCTATATGTTAAAAATCCCCCCCTCTCTCTCTCTCTCTCTCTCTCTCTCTCTCTCTCTCTCTCTCTCTCTCTCTCTCTCTCTCTCTCTCTCAACCCCCATCTCTCTTATACAGTATCTGTGGGAGTTTTGTCTCGACACGATTTGATGCCCTATGTTAATAAATGCTTCAGTGAAAGTCTGGCATCCTTTTAAGAAAAAAACGCAGGCCGTAAAGACTTTTTAATTTGAACTAGGCGCTAAAACGCCGCTAAAGAGAAAACGTACAGGCATATTTTGGGCGTGGTAAACCGTGTGAGAAAATAACCCATTTTCTTCTTCATTAACTCAGCTCTTTATTGCAACACAGCTGTAGGCCGGTAGCAACCACCTTCTCACGCCATCCCACGTCAATCCTCTCACTTTTTTTGTGTTTTTTCTTGAAGGTGCGTTAAACTTCTTCTCGTGAAAAGTTTGAAACATCATGTTCAGCACAGCTCAGTTCAGAGACATCCTGCTTGCTGCCTCGCGGGCAGAGAAAATGCTCCCTTATTAATATCTTGATCGCGCTGGCAGCAAAACCCCTCACGCGGAGGTGTTTTCCGACAGGCCAGACACAGGTTGTCCCGGAGGTGAACTACTTATCTGTCAAGGCTTTTCTGCATGAGGTACGATTAGCCTTCTACTCAGTAGAAAACTGTACAGCTCTTGTGCAGAGTGTGTCTTTGTTGTTGTTTAATTTATTTATCAGATGAACACAGTTGTCAGTTACAATTTTAAGCAATGTAAACTGAAATATGCAATCAGGCTCTTGTTTTTTTGTACGCGTGCCTGTGACGTGAAAGCCTTTCTCTGTCTGTCGGTCGCTCTCTCTGTCTCTGTCTGTCGGTCGCTCTCTCTGTCTCTGTCTGTCGGTCGCTCTCTCTGTCTCTGTCTGTCGGTCGCTCTCTCTGTCTCTGTCTGTCAGTCGCTCTCTCTGTCTCTGTCTCTCTATATCTGTCTTATCTTTTCTCTCTCTTTCTCTGTATCTCTCTCTTACTCTGTCACTCTCTCTGTCTCTGTCTCTCCGTCTCTCTGTCTCTGTCTCCGTCTCTCTTTCTTTCTCTCTCTCTCTCTCTCTCTCTCTCTCTCTCTCTCTCTCTCTCTCTTTCACACACATAATCGCTGATACACTCTCTCTCAATTGTTTCTTTTTAGTCAGGTTATACTATCAGAAGACAACGACTGACACTCTTAGAGCGCCTAGGGCACACACATCTGCGACAGAATATCACTCTCTCTATACCTTTCTTTGTCTTTGTCTCCGTCTCTTTCTTGATATGGTTGTAGGACAAGGCAATAAGTCTTAAAACTTTATTTTTATTTTTTTTATTAAGTATGTAAACAGAGATCGAAGACTAAGCAAACTGCGATCATAATAAGGTGTAACGAGTATCAAGCACTGACGCACGCACGCACGCTCGCACGCACGCACGCACACATACATACACACACACACACACACACACACACACACACAAACAAAACACACACATGTCCACACCCGACGAAGAGTACAGTAGCGCTGTGAATCTGCTTTACGTCGTGCTAGGAATTGTATACGTGCCGTGAACTATAAACACTCGTTGAGCGCTAATTAGCAGATGAATTTCCCATGGTAAAAGAGACGAAGTGGGTGTCTCTATTCTTCTCAACGACCTGTTACACTCCGGTGTCAAACATGTGTGATGTGAAACCTGCATTTTCTCTTGTCGGTGGAGGGTGAGAAAGTTTT
>NC_090245.1:50454396-50457685 GCF_037325665.1 Littorina saxatilis | reverse complement strand
TGCAACGATTAACCCTTTCAAAAGGTTAGCCGAGACCAACTGTATGACCTTGCACCCAGTAGCAGAGACTGGAGACGGCGTCATGCATTGTTAGTCATGGAGTATTGGAGCTAAGGTATTTGTGCAAAGTATCAGCTTTTTAAAAGCTCAAATACTCGGTCTTCTTTCTGTTCCTTTTTACATTTAGTCAAGTTTTGACTAAATGTTTTAACATATAGGGGGAATCGAGACGAGGGTCGTGGTGTATGTGTGTGTGTGTGTGTGTGTGTGTGTGTGTGTGTGTGTGTGTGTGTGTGTGTGTGTGTGTGTGTGTGTGTGTGTGTGTCTGTGTGTGTGTGTGTGTGTGTGTGTAGAGCGATTCAGACAAAACTACTGGACCGATCTCTATGAAATTTTACATGAGAGTTTCTGGGAATGATATCCCCGGACGTTTTTTTCTTTTTTTCGATAAATACCTTTGATCACGTTATATCCGGCTTTTTGTAAAAGTTAAGGCAGCACTGTCACACCCTCATTTTACAATCAAATTGATTGAAATTTTGGCCAAGCAATCTTCGACAAAGGCCGACCTTCGGTATTGCATGTCAGCTTGGTGGCTTAAAAATTAATTAATTAATTAAGCGATCCAAATTTACGTTCATCTTATTCTTCATCATTTCCTGATTCCAAAAACATATAAGTATGTTATATTTGGATTAAAAACAAGCTCTGAAAATTAAAAATATAAAAATCAAATTTTCGAAATCAATTTAAAAACACTGTCATCTTATTCCTTGTCGGTTCCTGATTCCAAAAACATATATAATTATATGATATGTTTGGATTAAAAACACGCTCAGAAAGTTAAAACGAAGAGAGGTACAGAAAAGCGTGCTATCCTTCTCAGCGCAACTACTACCCCGTTCTTCTTGTCAATTTCACTGCCTTTGCCACGAGCGGTGGACTGACGATGCTACGAGTATACGGTCGTGCTGAAAAATTGCATTGCGTTCAGTTTCATTCTGTGAGTTCGACAGCATGACTAAATGTTGTATTTTCGCCTTACGCGACTTGTTACATTTAGTCAAGTTTTGACTAAATGTTTTAACATAGAGGGGGAATCGAGACGAGGGTCGTGGTGTATGTGTGTGTGTGTGTGTGTGTGTGTGTGTGTGTGTGTGTGTGTGTGTGTGTGTGTGTGTGTGTGTGTGTGGGTGTGTGTATGCGTGTGTGTGTGTAGAGCGATTGAGAGTAAACTACTGGACCGATCTTTATGAAATTTGACATGAGAGTACGCTTTTCTGTACCTCTCTTCGTTTGAACTTTCTGAGCGTGTTTTTAATCCAAACATATCATATCTATATGTTTTTGGAATCAGGAACCGACAAGGAATAAGATGAAATTGTTTTTAAATCGATTTCGGAAATTTGATTTTGATCATAATTTTTATATCTTTAATTTTCAGACCTTGTTTTTAATCCAAATATAACATATGTATATGTTTTTGGAATCAGAAAATGATGAAGAATAAAATGAACGTAAATTTGGATCGTTTTATAAAAAAATATTTTAATTACAATTTTCAGATTTTTAATGACCAACGTCATTAATTAATTTTTAAGCCACCAAGCTGAAATGCAATACCGAAGGTCGGCCTTTGTCGAAGATTGCTTGGCCAAAATTTCAATCAATTTGATTGAAAAATGAGGGTGTGACAGTGCCGCCTCAACTTTTACAAAAAGCCGGATATGACGTCATCAAAGACATTTATCGAAAAAATGAAAAAAACCCTTCCGGGGATATCATACCCAGAAACTCTCATGTCAAATTTCATAAAGATCGGTCCAGTCAATCGCTCTACACACACACACACGCACACACACACACACACAGACACACATACACCACGACCCTCGTCTCGATTCCCCCTCTATGTTAAAACATTTAGTCAAAACTTGACTAAATGTCAAAAAAGGAAAGAAAGAAAGACAGAAAGGAAGAAAGAAAGAAAGAAAGAAACGAAATCAAGAAAACAAGAAAGAAAACAAAAAAGAAAAGGAAGACTGAAAGAAAGACAGACAAAATAAGTAAAGAATAACCCAACGAAATACAAAAGGAAAGAAAGCGAATAAGTTGTGGTGAGAAATAACGTTTTCTTATAATCATGACCTGTTCTCGCAGTTGGAAAAGAAAGAAAGAACAGTTTAACTTATACTTCCAGGTACCAATAGAGAAACAGATTTCTCTCTATAACTTCTGGAGAAAAAAAAGAAAGAACAAAGAACGAGTCAGAAAACCTTGTTTGCGCGAAGCAGGGCGTGACACAAAAAAGTCTGGAACCAAACAGGCTTGAAAACGGCACCAACGGAGGAATGTTCCATGAAGTCTGCGTCGATTTCAGAAACCGTTTACACACGACATGGTTTGCTGAATGCCGCCTCGCTTATCAAAGACGCGAATAACACCAAAACATTTCGTGGAACTTTAATTAGGGGTACTTAAATACAGAAGAAAGTGTCAAATTAAATTTGCTGTATCAGTTATATACTTAGAAACGTACGCCCTTTTTGAAATTGTTAAATTTCGGAGAAAAAAACAGATTGCTTCATCTGTGTCAATTATGACTGGTATACGAAGGGGATGGGGTGGGTCAGAGAGAGAGAGAGAGAGAGAGAGAGAGAGAGAGAGAGAGAGAGAGAGAGAGAGAGAGAGAGAGAGAGAGAGAGAGAGAGAGAGAGAGAGAGAGAGAGAGAGAGAGACAGAGAGAAAGAAAGAGAGAGAGAAAGAGAGAGAGACAGAGAGAAAGAAAGAGAGAGAGAAAGAGAGAGAAAGAGAGAGAGAGTGAGGGAGAGAGAGGGAGAGAGAGAGTGAGAGAGAGAGAGAGAGAGAGAGAGAGAGAGAGAGAGAGAGAGAGAGAGAAGAGAGAGAGAGAGAACGAGAGAGAGAGAGAGAGAAAGAGAGAGAGAGAGAGACCGAGAGAGTACTTTTTGTTAAAAAGCGGATATGACCTCATCACATGTTTTTATTAACAAACTGGAGAAAAAATCGGAGAATTGCATCTGTAAGAAATCACATGCAAAGTTTCATTTACATCCGTGTCGTTGTCAGTTTTCTTGGAATCGTTGTACTCACACACCCCCATTCATACCTTGGCCTACACTGATTGATGCACACACACGCACACACACACACACACGCACACACACACACACACACACACGCACACACACACGCACACACACACACACGCACGCACACGCACACACACACGCACACACACATACACACACACACACACACACACACACAC
>NC_090245.1:50434396-50451896 GCF_037325665.1 Littorina saxatilis | reverse complement strand
CAGACAGTCCAGATGCGCAAATAACCCGCGTACATGCACTGTCGTTTACATGCTGAAGCCACCCACATCCCCAACCCACCTTGGTCATGGGTAGATTGCCTAAGCTATGACGGCTTACTAGTGCCAAAACCTCATAATTGTAATTATCAAGGGAAAATTACCATTTTCACGTCTTTATTACTTTCACCTGTTAATTACTAATTTTTAGTTTTGGCTCACTTCCTGACGGATTGCTAGTGCCAAAACTAAAAATTAGTAATTTTCCCGTGAAAATGAGTAACTAACAGGTGAAAACAGTAACTGACAGCGTTAATTAGTGATTATCACGTGATAATGGGTAACCCCAGGTTTTGGCACTAGTAAGCCGTCATAGGGCTTACTAGTGCCAAAACCTCATAATTGTAATTATCAAAAGAAAATTAGTAATTTTCCCTTGATAATTACCATTTTCACGTGTTAATTACTAATTTTCCGGGGAAAGTTACTAACTTTCACCTGTTAATTACTAATTTTTAGATTTGGCTCACTTCCTGACGGATTGCTAGTGCCAAAACTAAAAATTAGTAATTTTCCCGTGAAAATTACTAATTATCCCGTGAAAATGAGTAACTAACGAGTGAAAACAGTAACTCACAGCGTTAATTAGTAATTATCACGTGATAACGGGTAACCCCAGGTTTTGGCACTAGTAAGCCGTCATACTAAGCAGTAAACCATTTGAGTCTGTGAGTCTTGAGTCAGTCCAGATGCGCAAGCTAGCTAAACAAAACAACCTGTTCGGGGTAGATAATTGTTTTGGCTTTCTTCTCGCATGTAAAAGTTGCAAAGTTTTGCCTATTGTGATTTTTTGGGTCGATTTTTTATTGGACCCATTCATTTTTGTCCTGTCGATTTTGAGGGTACCCTTATTTGAGCGGCGGTCACGTGATCCCTGTAAAAGAAATCCGAAAGGTGATCCAGATAGTCAAGTGAACTGCCTTAACAATAGCATAAAGATTGAATGAAATTACAGAATTAATGCTTTTCTTTGGGTGCGAAATTTGTTGCAATATTTTGTTGGCCTAGTGTATTTGTGGATATACGAAGCATGTCTTCGTAGAGTTTCAATTTTTATTTAATGAAGCACCTCTGTAATATCTAATGCTGGAAATGATAACAGTACTTTGATTTGATTTGATTAGATTCCTTGTCAGCGATTACAGATTATGGTCAGGTGTTACATCGACTGAGAGTATTTTTCCACGTGAACACACAGCATAAACAAAGTGGGCAAAGTGCATCCGATCGCATCCATTCTACTCTTTGTAAAGGGATATAAGGCTGTATAGGAACCCTGATAGGTCAAACCAGGGACCATTGTATGTGACGGCCATTCCATTGAACCTGAAGATCTTATGTTTTTGCTAAAGTATTCCGTCGAAAGGTATCTGTACCGGCTGCTCGTGCGTTAACATAATTCTTATTTAGCGCAACGACTCATAAGTGCTGGAAACTCAGTGGAGAACAAAGAGGAGAAAGATAAGATAGAAAGATTTGTTTTTTTAAGTATAAGCTCACACCTTCTGGCTCAGTTTTTTACGCACTCAGATCAACAATAACAGGATCAGAGGAAAGGAAGTGAATTCTCGCTGAACCCTTTTAAAGCAGTTCAACGACAACTTCAAGGGGAGGAAAACTCATACCGATATCATAACTCCATCATCACACCTTGAAAGAGAGTAAAAAAAGAGAGAAGCTAGCAAACTTGAGACTACAAAGAGAAGCCACGAAATAAGACAGTAAATAAGCGTGAAGTCGACATATTTCAAGCGGCGGGCGAATCTTTAATGATCAAAGGCAGGTCCGTTGTTTCTACCCGCTGTTGACGCATCAAAACCTGTCGGAGGTTCGCCCTCGCTTTGATCGAGACACTAGCGCAGGAATTACGTCCCTTGGCTGCCAGACCCTCACACGTATCGCACGTGCGTGAACGAGATCTCGTGCTTCCTGCGCGAGAAAAAATCAGACGTTTCTTTTGGATCCCGGCAAGCTCTTCATCATCTGTTACAGACTCCTCCCCCTTTTGGGGGCCTCCCGCTTTTAATCTTGGGAAATGATTCCCCATCCGTCTTTTCCCCTTCGAAACTTCCCTGTTTTTAATGCCGAGGAAGTGCGGTGTTGGCATCTTCACAATTTGGAGACTCTGGTTCCTGAAGGCGTTTTTTTTCCTTGCCCGCTTCTCTCTATCCCTCTTCTCACTTGATCTTCCCCCCTGAAAACGTATTTTGCGAGGAAGTGGCTAATTGGCAGACAGCTTAATTGGTCTGGAGGTGCGCACGGTGAAGGTGTGAGCAAGAAGAGGGCACGAGACCAGCACGAGACTACGGTACTGGAATGAGGGCGGAAGAACTGTGGAGATTTCATTCATGCGTTAAACCTCTACGGGTTAGAGAGTGAACAGCAACGGTGCATCGAAAGCGAGGATGTTTACCTGTTGATGTAGAAGCGTCAGCAGCAGCAAACAAGCAAACATAAATTCCACCGAAGCCTCCAGCCTCATCATCTCTCTTCCTGCCTTCTCCAAAAGAAGGAACACTTAGCCGTGAAGAGGGCAGAGAGAGAGAGAGAGAGAGAGAGAGAGAGAGAGAGAGAGAGAGAGAGAGAGAGAGAGAGAGAGAGAGAGAGAGAGAGAGAGAGAGGGAGGCAGAGAGAGAGAGACAGAGTGAGTGAGCGAGCGAGTGAGCAAGAGAGAGAGACATAGAGAGAGTCACACACACACACACACACACACACACACACACACACACACACACACACACACATAACCAGAGAGAAAGAGAGAGAGAGAGAGAGAAAGAAAGAGAGAGAGAGAAAGAGAGAGAGAGAGAGAGAGATGGATGGAGGATGGATGGATGGAGGATGGATGGATGGATGGATGTTTATTGAACTAATCAACGAATTGATTTTGACAAAGTTCAGACAAATGAAATTGGTGCATAAAAGAGAGAGAGAGAGAGAGAGAGAGAGAGAGAGAGAGAGAGAGAGAGAGAGAGAGAGAGACCGTGTTAAAAGGTGGGGGGGGGGGGGGTGGCGCAGAAGAAGAGGTAAACGAAAGGAGGAGGTAGTCCTGAAGAACATAAGGTCTCCGCCTATTGTTCCCCCAAACTAACATTTGGACAAAGCATGTGACGCAGAGACTCTGTGTGAAATCACCTGATTCTCTCTCCCCCCTGTCCCTCCCACCCCCTAAACCTCACCTACCCCTTACCACCCCCCTCCCCTCCCCACCTCTTTTATTTCTCCCCCAAAGCTTCCCTCCTTGGGTGGCAGGGGATCATGGAGTCATGGGGAGCCGTTGGCACTCGAAGATAGTTTTTATGCACACAGATGAGTAAAACATTGCGAGATTTCCAGGCGAGAAGAGAGAAATATCACGATCTCGCGTGCAATACCACTTCCGTGAAAGCGACATCTGGAGGGAGTTACCGTTGATTGGCGAGAAAGTGATGTTTGTTGCTTCTCTCACTACTGGGCGGAGGAGGAGAGGGTCCTTTTTTATATCTGTTTTTTTTCTTCTTCTTTTCTTCTTTTGTGGTCCTCGTGTACTTGTGTGGGCCTTATTCTACTACGACTGTAATGCTTGCAGTATTCGGTGAATACAAAATAATGTTTGTGTTTGAAATGTTTGTTTAGATTAACCGATGTATTGCTTACAGGCTGACTAGCCGAAGGACTGGTTGGTACTGATCAACAACTTCTTCTTCTTCGTCGTTCACTATCAACTGATTGGTACTTTTGTTCGTTTTGTTACGTTGTTCATCTTTCTAACAACCGAAATGTTTTGCACCAACAATAATTGAGATAGAGATACAAGTAATCGCTCACAAACTGCCTGAAGGTTATAGTTGGTGATGGTCAAGATATTTCATTACACTAAAACACACACACACACACACAACGGCAAACACACACACACACAACGGCAAACACACACACACACACAACGGCAAACACACACACACACACACACACACACACACACACACACACACACACCGGCACCGCACACACACACACACACACACACACACACACACACACACACACACACACACACACACACACACACACACACACACACACACACACACATAAAGGCGTTACCGGGTGATCAACTATTTCGTCTTCTTGATAGTTTTGGATCGCTTACAGTCAAGGTGTCCGAACTTCAAGTCGCACCTAACGTGTATCACAAAGTCGTGAATGCTCTTACCGCGGCTAATAGAAGCTGGAATCGTTATTTAAACTATAAACTAAGGACGGTTGAATTCTATCAACGACAACAAAAGCTGGAGAAAAACAACAACTATGTAGCATACTTTCAATAACATTCAAAGCTTTGATAGCTCAAACGTTTTGGTATGAAGGCCGTCGATTTCGAATTGTCAATTGGTCTTGGGTGTTCGGGCACTTGGGAGACATTTCTGGCTGAGCATGTGTAAATTCGTCCAGTCTTGTTACGTTTTGGTTACCTGACGAATTCTCACTAGCCGTGACTGAGTAAGTGTACACTGGTTTTGGGATTTGGGCGAGTTAGCATTTCTGGCCACGACGACGCCAAGGTCTGTGGCAGTAGTGGCATTTGCAGTGAGGCATTAATCCTTGTCCAATTGGCACCCTTGATTGGGGGAGATAAGCGAGGCAAGGTTCTACATGCTTTTCTCCCCTGGCGCCCAGTTCAATTCCAGCCTCAGACAAAACGCCTGCCGGGGTCACCGCAGCCATTTTGAATTGAGGACAAGGTCATTTCCGGTTGTCTGGCACCTTCTTCTCGGATAGCCCTGACGCTGAAAGGGTATTTGGAAGAACGCGACGATGGCAGAAACAGAAGTGGTTTTGATTGTTAGCAACTTGTCACGACTTAGACATCAATTTGCCAAGGAAAATAAATCGAGGTGCGAGCTGGCCAAGAAAAAAAAAAAAAAAAAAAAAAAAAAGAAAGAGAAAAAAAAAAAGCACAGAAAAGAAGGATAAACCGGAAAAGGTTTTGAGTCAAGAAAGAGTTGGAAGATAAAAGTTAATGGAAGTGCACTTCCCGGAGACGGCGGGTGAAATGTGACAGATTCTGACACTCAAGGCGGTTGCATTAGGTTGCAACGAAGCGGTTGCCTTTCGCGACGGGAAAGTGCCGACTACTGCGTTCGATTATAATTATTGTGATTGATACATTGCACTGCATGCTTGTGGGTGGTAAAAGGGGGCGGTACAATTGCGCTGGCATTTTAATAAACAGTAGAAAAGAGTGAGCATTACTGCTTCTGAATGATGAAATAAGGTGTATTGAAATAGAAATTTAATTAAAAAAGGGGGTTAGAGTGAAGGTGGGGGGTGGGGGATGTTGGGTGGGAAGAGGGATGGGGATGGATGGTTGGAAAAGGAAGAGGAAGAGGGCCGGGTAGAGCAGATGTAATTGCATAATTCGCTTCAAAATAATCCCTCTAAATCCTAAAGCACTCATTCAGTTTGTCGGTCAAAGTTATTCTATCCTTGTGTCCCATTCCCTTGACGAGCTAGGACAGGATGAGACTAATTAGCCGTATTTAGTTCACTTAATGTAAAAACACTTTTAACAGAAATAAAGAATTGTTTGAAACGGAATTTGATTCTTTGCAGACGTGTAGGAAAACCGATCCTTTTATCTAAGCCTGAGGGTATTTTTCACGGGGTATGCCTCGCTGTCTTTTTTACCCGTCGGTCATTTACTATTTTGGAGAACCGGAAATGTCAAATTTCCTAAAACAACATATCGAGACTGAATTAATTGGAATTTTTGGCCATTTGGGAATTACAACAAACATTTTTCTGAGTAAATCATTCCTTCAGTTTACTATGTAACATTACACGAAACGCTAATACATTAGTATGGGTTTTGTCTTAATATAAAAGAGAGAGAGAGAGAGAGAGAGAGAGAGAGAGAGAGAGAGAGAGAGAGAGAGAGGGAAGAGAGAGAAGGAGAGAGAAAGAGGAAAAAAGATAGGTCGAGGGAGGAAGAGAGACAGATGGAGAGAAAAAGACCAGAGAGAAAGTGAAAAAAAGCTAGAGAGATCAACACACAGATAGGAATTGATAATATAAACGTACTCAAACAGGCCTAGTTCACCAACGATGCCATTTAATTTTTTTTAAGCATATTTATGTGAATCAAATCCAGTAAACTTGACTCTTTCCAGAAAATACAATCAATTTGCTACTCTGTGTTCAATTTGGGGGTCAATATGTTGATTAAATGATTTTTCGTGATTTTTTGCGTTTTGGTGTAATGTTTAGGCGGTTCTGCCACCTTAATCTCAAAACAGTGAAGTCTCACTTCTTGGACGTTTAATTCCCGTGTGTGGTTGATGCATTGTTGATACGATACGACCAGGTATTGTTTGGGTTCAGAAGTTAAAATACGAGGAATTTACGAGTGTTATTTAAGGACAAAGAAACCCGAGGGTAAGTGAAGAAGGTTTCCATGTCCCACCCCCAAGTAAAGACCGTGGCACCTGAAAGACCTCGGTCATGCTGCCATACGTGCAGGTGGCTGATAACACATAATCACGCATACAACAGGGTATCTCATCGAAGGTCGGGCTAAAACCCGGGAATATGCCCCTCAGGGGCGGATCAGTTGCTTTGTAAGGGGGGGTGCACTTTGAATCGAAAGTGAATGTGATGGGCGCGAAGCGCCCGAATTTGCTAGGGGGGTCCGGGGGCATGCCCCCCCGGAAAAAATGTTGGCCCAAAGAAGCAAAATGGTGCCATCTGGTGCCATTTGAACTTAGAAATGGTCATAGAATCAGCTTTCCAATTTTTTTATTTTTTATTTTTTGCTGGAGGGGGGTGCAGGTGCACCCTGTGCACCCCCCCCCCTCGTCCGCCTCTGCCCCTAATGGTTTCACTGTGAGGGCGTAAAACAACATTTATCGAAAGTAAATGTCCGTTTACGCGTTGACTGTTAGGCCTTGCATTGGACTTGGAATGCTCATGCCAGCTCCACAGCAAGGTATATTTTCTTGTTTCGGCAAGTTTGTGTCTGTAATTGGACATGCAAACGGCATCATAGCCACAATTTTGCCAAAAAAGGCATCGCTGAAATACTAAAGCTATAGATAGATGACATGTTCGCTAATAATATTGCTTTTTGAGAGCTATGTTATTCTGGCCATACTCTCAGACTCAGACTCATTCCTCTCAGACTCGCTGATCGTGTCTGAATATCTCACAATCGTTGATAGAAGAAAAAAGAAGAGAGGAGAAGAGATCAGAACAGAACAGAACAGAACAGAACAGAACAGAACAGAACAGAACAGAACAGAACAGAACAGAACAGAACAGAACAGAACAGAACAGAACAGAACAGAACAGGACAGAACAAAAGAACAACAAAACAGAACAAAACAGAACAGAACAGCCTGAACAGAACCGTGAACATTTATTTCCCAGGGAACGTTCGCTGAGTGCCTGCAAAGATGCCACACCTTCCAGGAATGCTCCTGTAATTAGTGGCATGCGACTCAAATTGAGAGAGGACAAGGTATTTAGAAGAAGAGCTTGAACAAGGAAAAGTGGGGGAGGAAGTTGAAAGCTGGGGAATGTGAGCCAGGCCATT
Organism: Littorina saxatilis; assembly: GCF_037325665.1. Taxonomy (NCBI): domain Eukaryota; kingdom Metazoa; phylum Mollusca; class Gastropoda; order Littorinimorpha; family Littorinidae; genus Littorina; species Littorina saxatilis. The sequence goes on along the minus strand of NC_090245.1, from coordinate 50,444,266 downwards.
TTCTTGATTTCCTCCCGCCAAGCCTCCTTTTTTTTCTCTCCTTCTTTCTTCACCTTCAAATTTGTCTTACCCCTTTTAACTATCTTAATTCGCAACATGTACTTCCCCTTGCCAAGGCGGGCCGGGCTAATCTTGCAGGAACAATGTTTTGATAGCGCGGGCTGATAGGCCAACTGTGCAGCCTGCACGTGCTACATGTGGGAGACACCGCCTGGGAGGAAGTGCCTGTCTTGCCCGCAGTGCTTGTCAAATCGGGGTGTCACCGTCTTGTGTCATCTGACAGCATCTGTAAGGGACGATGTAGATTTAGAAAAAAAGGAAAAAATAAAAACAAGGAGGGGAGGGAGGGAGGGGATGAATGAGATAAAGGACGAGGAATTTACAGCGGAAGTAGAGATAGGAACCTACAGACAAGGAAGGATAAAATAATAAAATAGAAACGAGATCAGACAGACAGACGGGCGGACGGACGGACGGACGGACGGACGGACGGACGGACGGACGGACGGACGGACGGACGGACGGACGGACGGACAGACAGGCAAACAGACATGCAGGCAGACAGGAGCACATACCGAGAGAACAATCGATAGATACATAGGAATAAAGAGGAAAAGCGTCATTGAGAACTACAACCGAATACTTGATGTGGAGAAAGAGGAGTATGAGGAGGAGGGGCAGGGGACGAAGGAGGAAAATAATAATAAGAAGAAGAAGAGTCAAGAAGTCAAAAAGTGAAGAAAGAAACAAAAGCAAAGAACAACGACTACGATGACACCGGCAACAAGAACCAACAACAACCACTACCACTGCCACTACTGCAAGGGACGGATGCTCATGTGATGATGCAAATTGAATACACAGCCATCAAACCAGAACTTGCCCTCTTGATCTAACAGATCTAAAAAAAAAAAAAAATCGTTGCCCGCCGCTCCTCTCGTCCCTCCTCTCCTCATCACAGCTTTCTCCTGCTTGAAAAGAGAATAAAGCGCGAGAAAGAGAAAAAGCCATAAAGTGGAAGTCGGCTACTGGTTGCGGTGAATGGTGAAGGCGGTGTCTAAAGACCGTGCTCCAGCAAAAAGACCCCAGGAGAAAGCCTATGACAATCCTCCTGTCCCCATCCTTACAGTGTTAACTTCGCGCCATGTGCAAAGCTCAAGACAGTCGGGGGAATCACAGAGAAGAGAGGGAGACTGACTGAGAGAGGCGAGACTTCCAGCCTTTTCCTTCCCATGATCCCCTTTTTGTCACGGTCATCTGCACATGCACTTGACGCCATATTTGTCATGCAAATTAGCTCGCGAGCTTTCGCTGCCTCTCGCTCATTATTTCCAGCCCATTTGGCGCTCAATTTAGCGAATAATTTAAATTGGATTTAAATCTCATTGAGGGCTCCGGGCACGGCAAACACTCTCGCGCCTTCTCGTGTTTACACTTGGATTAGGCCACGCGGAAGGAGAAAAGCTCCGAGACAATTCGCCGCACTACATACGTGTTGACCGTCTTCCTACGCGGAGGGAGCTTTTCTCTTGATTTGGTGTAAGATTATATTGTGATCCCGGATCAAAGAAGTGAAAGCATAAATCATAATACGCCATAAATCATACGCCGGGGTCACGCGCTCTGGGGTCGAGGTGCAGCTGGTTTAACATAAGGCGGAGGGAGGGGGAAGGGGGGCTAACTCTCGTCAGTTGTCTTTTCCTGGCTTTTGAGTTGTTTGCCTAAGATGTCCGACAGACATCCCTGTAAAAATGTTGACCAACAGGGCGACGTGGTGATGTGAGGCTTTAAATCAATTTCCTTTTTTTCCTCTCTCTCTTTTTCTTTCATTCTCATTCGTTTATTCTTTTTAGAGCAGTTGTTTTTTCTCTCCACCCTTAATCTTCTTTCTTGTTGGTAGTGAAAACGATTGTTTGCCAAGTCAGCCCGCAAAGCTGTTGTCTCTTTCATTCGCATTCGTTCATCTTTTTTCAGAGCAGATCACTTTTGTTTCTTCTGTTATCTTCTTTCTTGTTAGTACTGAACACGTTTGTTTGCAGAGTCCGCCCACAAAGCCGTTGTGTCAATTTGCTTTCCACGAAAGAAGACGTAAAATGATGTCTTTATCATATTGGTTCCGAACCTGTAAAGACTCCGCAAGCCAAAATAATTAGTCTTTTGTCTGCCTTTGTAGTCGTCAACTTGACATTTGTTTTGATTAAAGAACAGGTCGTTACGGGTGACAGGCTTTGGAGAGGAAGGGGTCGTTAATCTTGGAAAAAAGGGAGTGAAAAAGAGGTAGGGGGTGTCTGCTGAAAAGTAGCGCGAATTTTTTACGCAGATGATTAACTCTGCAGAAGGGCTGATGCTTGGTCCTCACGACATGACAGTCCTTGCTTTGTTTGTTTGTTTGTTTGTTTGTTTGTGTTACTGTGACTTATTCCATGTAACGAGTATGGGTACACTCCCTGATATCAAGGACCTTAAAGAGTCCACAGATTTGATGTCCATGAAACAACAACAACAACAACAACAACAACAACAACAACAACAACAACAACAACAACAACAGCTACAACAACAACAACAACAGCTTCTTCTGCACCGAAACATGGAAAACCAAAAATTTTTAGGTTGAACGGGAAAACACAACTAATATAAAAACCGATGCGGACCACCCAGCGAAGGCTTCATTAAGTAAAGCAAAAGTTGTTCTTCGCGCCGTAATAAGGTTGGCATTTGTCTCTCGTTTAATCTTTTTGCACGCGCTAATGTAATTGTGTGTGTGTGTTAATGTGTGTATGTGTTAATGTGTGTGTGTGTGTGTGTGTGTGTGTGTGTGTGTGTGTGTATGTGTGTGTGTGTTGGTGCGTGCGTGCGTACGTTCGTGCGTGCGTGTATGCCTGAAAGAAAACAAAAGTAAACTCCACTCTCTGCCCTTCCGATTTCCTGCTTCGTTCCGGTCTGAAACAGATGATCAAACTGGCACTTTATTGATTCTCGACAGCCTCTGGAGATTGATACAGTGTACGTACAGCTACAACCTTAGTAACTCAAATTTAACAAATGACGGTTCAAATCCCGCACTTTTCACACACAAAATCAGTCACAAAACCTTAGTAACTCAAATTTAACAAATGTCAGTTCAAATCCCGCACTTTTCACACACAAAAATAATAATAAAAAAAGTAATAAAAAAAAGAAAAGAAAAAAAAGTTCTTTCCCAAAGCAGAGTTGAATGAGTTGATCAGTACTAGCACAGACTGCAACGTTCTTTACTGAAACTTCAGTCTGCGCCTGGATCTCGGCAAAGTGTATAGCAGAGTCCAGGGAACTTGTTTCGTTCTGCCTGTCTGGGCGCCAATAGCTCAGGCCGCCAAACAGCCATCCCAGCGCATCATGTGTCTGTCTATGATTGGCTCCCTGGTGCATCCTGGCTTTTAATTGTGTTGTTGTGTTTGTAGACATGGCTGGAGCACTCCAAGGTTCCCCCCTGTTTCCTCCTGGAGTTAGTTTGGTCTCTGGTGTCGAACAACTGTTTCAAGGATTTGTGGGGGTATTATTAAAAAAAAATTCGGTGTGGGGTGTGGGGGGGATGAATAAAAGGTGTGGGTAGGTTTTGTGTCTGTTCCCAAATATCTTTATCTCATTTCCTCTCTGAGGAAAGACTGGCGAGCTGCCTGATAACGGGGAAGGAATGCTTGGGGATCGTCAAGGTTATACATGAAGCGGCGTTTGTGTCCGTAATAATTTTTGGACTGTATTCAATGACAGAGCTCTTATTAAAAAAAAGCTACACAAATACAGACAGCTGAGTGGTATAAGGGAGTAAAGGTGCTTTTGTGCTACAAGTGTACAGAGCAACTTCAGTCCCATTGAGTCAGCAACTGACAAGACACCTCCCCCCTCCCATTACTCCTCACCTCTCAACCCCATCATCCTGCTCATCCCCCCTCCCCTCTCAACCCTCCCCCTCCCACCTTCCCTCATCCACCAAAAAAACCCTGAAGACGATAAATTGTTCCGTTTATCGTCACGGTCCATTTAGCTTGCACGCGCCCCTGCACGTGTAGGTCCGGTTGCCTGGCCTGCTGACCACAGGCACGAGGCCTTGTAGTGACCCTCGACAACAACAGGTGCAGCAGCTGATCTACCTGTGGTCAACGGAACGTCCATCTCTCATGGCCGGAGAAGGGCAGGATAGGAGGTGTCTGACCTGCTGAGAGAGATGAAAGTTTATGACTGGTATAGTAGCCAGGAGAACGCAGGAATTTTAGAGATGTCTTTCCTAATGCAGAGTTTGTTTAGCAGCTCTGTGCTGGAGAGCTGGAGAGTCAACTGAGGAACTTGCTTTGTTCTGCCTGACCATTGGACAAAGCTATTAGTTTATGACTGGGTACAAGTCTGCTCTGAAGCTCCTCCTCATCGGGTCTTCTTCATCTGCGCCTAAACCTGCGTACATAGTCACAGCTTTTTCTTATTCCTGAGGCGATGTTGTATTCCTTTTTGGCATTGTTTTGTTTCCCATATGTTTGTTTGTTTTTAATAGCATCGTGTTTTTCCTTTATGGCATTTTTTTCGTATATGAGATCGTTTTGTTCCTACGGTATCGTTGTGTCCCTTCGGCTTCCGATTGCATCGTTTGCTACTTACATCATATTTTGGTCCCAGTGATCACAGTCTTCTTTTCAAACTAAAGCTCATCCGATTACACAGATTTGTAAACGTAAGCTTGATAATGACTCATAAATGAGGAACACGACTATAAGCTTCTAGCTTGTTGCTGTTACCTGTGTATTTTGTATACATGTCATGATTGTAACTTTTGTTAAAATAAACTTATGTTTAAACCAAATGATCTCACTGGATATGTTTATTTTGCCCAGTTGAAGATCAGTATGATTTACGCACTCCAGCATGTGCATGTGCATCGGCAGTTCAGCTTTTTATGGTACTCGTTTTTCTTAAAGATAACAAAACGAAAACACAGAGTTTTTACAAAGCGGATGTGCAAGGCAAGATTTGTCGTCATTAAAAAGCACATGCACGCTCAATCCGAGAAAGGAAGTTCCCGTAACAGGTGCACTGATGCACACAGGAAAATCAACAATAAAAGCAACACTGACTACCCTCCTCCCTCCTACCTACCCGTCGTCCCTCCCACCCACAAAAAAAGCGCAAGTGTCACAATTTATTTCTATGTAAACGCAGCTATCTATTAAGGCAACTGTTACAAAAAAGTAGGCGAGAAAATGCCGGCACTTTACTTATCGAGGTAATCTAGAATCAACAAACGCTCGACTGCGCACGCCCGCCTGACATGCGCACTGGCACTCACCGGAAGCGTGACCTCGCAAAGGGAAAGGGGAAGAGGCAAGCGAGCATGAAATTGCTGGCGTAGATAAAGAAACAATCTGGATACGAGACGTTTTTAATCGCAGAATTATATGTTCTTTTTTGTTTTTAATCGAGCTATTGTGCTAATGTATACCAGTATATTTGAAATATTTTTAATCAGTTGTCACCATCAGTTTGTCGTGATTGTCATAATTACCAACATGGTGAAATCAGCAAAATGACAATATTGAAATTATTATGACGAGAATGGTGGAATCAGTCGGATGAGTATGATGAGCTAGATGTGATAAGAATGATGAAATCTGCAAGATAATTAACTTTGGCATGAGGAAAGCAGTGATGAAATCAAGATGATTACAACCTACGATAACGATATATCAAGCTGGCATTGGAAAAGAACAAGAAACAGGCAGACGCACGGACAGACGGACAGCCAGCCTGCTAACCGGACGTACAAACACATAAACACGCATGCCGAAATAACATTCAAAAGCCAAAACGTAATAATTGTCGCGTCAACAGTTCAAACTGATTCATTTCTTTCACACTTCATAACAATGCTAAGGGCGAAACTGTACTGGCACGACAACGTAAAAACAATTTATTTAGAAACACCTAAAAGGTGTCAACACTGATCACTATTATAATTACAGGAAATGTCATTTGGTTCAAACACGTGCATGGAAGAGGATAGTCTGCATGAATAATATGAATCATCATGTTATAATGATTTTGCCTGGAGACAGATTGAAGTGCAAAGTGTTTCCGAGATCGCAAAACTTTGGGTGAGATAACGCCCCTTCAAATGCACCTGCACGGCATAGCTTCATACAATTATCAATCATTTTTGCCTGAAGAAAGTAACACAATAATATGCAGGTGTTCATACAAGTGCATAGGCGACTACTTTCCCAATGATGACTCCTTTACTGCGTAAACCATCATGTCAATTACTACAGATTCGTGTAAGCGTGTGACGATTTTCGCACGAAGGGCCTCCATCCGTCTACTCGGACGAAACACAAAAAATCAACCGCCTATATAGCTGCTTTCCGCGCTGAGTGAGATTATCTTTACCGAGTATGTATGTCCTAACTGTGAGAGATGTCAATATGCAAAATTATAAGTAAGCTTACAATAAACAAAATTCCACTCTGTGCAGGCCGCAGCCAGACTGCTGATTTTGTTGATATGTCAAAGTAACAGTACGCACGCACGCACAAACACACAAACGCATACACTCACACACACACACACACACACACACACACACACACACACACACACACACACACACACACACACACACATAAAAACACACACACACATACACACACACACACACACACACACACACACACACACACGCGCACACACACACGCGCGCACAAACATAGCCTACACACACATACACACACCAACATACGCACAGACTTACAGACACACAGACACAGACACACACGCACGCACACACACACACATACACACACACACACACACACACACACACTCACACACACACACAGAACACAAAACACAAATACAATCACAAACACGCTTGCACACCCCAAGGCTCGACCGCTAACATGCATAATGGAAAAATACGATCCTTCTTAAAGCAGTTGTTCTAACACGGGTCAAAAGTAAAGCTGAACTGTATGTCTAATGCATTTCACATTCATAGCCTTCATCGATATGTTTGCTGTCAGATTAGACGATATATTCCCCTCTTTGCACGAATCTCCTGTATGCATTATTTGCTTTTATCCCTTGAAGTGGGCCATTTGTGCAGATCAATTTGATGAATTCAAAACGTAAGTCAACACATATCTCATGTTTTGAAATCCATTATCCGCATAGTTATGCTACCCGTTTATTTAAAGAGGTTGGAGCTAATATTGAAATATCCGTTTTAACGATGTTAACAAAATATGTTTATTCAAGAACATGAACAAGAACAAGAACAAGAACAGCAACAACAACAACAACAACAACAACAAAACAACAACAACAACAACAACAACAACAACAACAACAACAACAACAACAGCAGCAGCAGCAGCACCACCCCCACCACCACCACCACCAACGGCAGGAGCAGCAGCTGCAAACCATACTCACGAAAAAATGTGAGAAAATCAAACCAACAACAACTGACAACTTTTTATGCATGTAATAGCCCTGAAGGTAAGCGATGACCGCGTCCACAAACAATTAAAATGGTTTTACTGCACCTTAATTTTCTTCGCTGACGAGAAAAATGGTATTATCATAAAAGCTACCATTGACAACAAGACTTCAACCCCGGGGCCTTTAAACGAACAGAAGTAGGCAACACGATAGCCTGGCTCTAAAAAACAAACGAAGACCACGACAGAACACTTATTACGTTTCAATACTCCCCGCTCGGCTTGAGACTCGCAAAAAATCTCTTGCAGATTACGGCCGCCAAATTACATGTAAACCAGCACCTCTCTGGTTTTGAAGTACGTCTTCTTTTCACGAGGGTTTAAATGGTGCCTCGACGATCACATTCTGCCTGAATAAACTAGAGTTTTTTGGAGGTCTGGCGGGCGTTTGATCTAATCGTCTGTTTTCATCTCTTGGGATTAACTTCTTTAGTTCGCCGAGTGTTAGGGGGCTTTAACTTTCTGTACGCGGTCAGGGTCGAGGTGAGAGTGAGACAGTCAATGTACCCGCGTTCTCTGTAGAAATCTGTTTCGGTTCAGTTAACGAAAAAAGAAGGTAAGCATTTTTGAAAGAGAATATATCATCAGGAAATTGTGAAGAAGCATTCCGGAACTGCTGCTTGCAACCGACGTGGGGGAAAAATGCACCCGTTAAGCAGCCAATGCTGGCTCGACGTTTATTTCAAGAAAAACGTTGCAAGTTAAGAAATTCAAAAAGAAAATTATTTCAGCACAATGATAATCGACTGAAGTTTTATACATTTAATAGCTAAGGCTATAGGTGTTACATAATCAGACATGATTTGGGGGTTCTTTTACACCCCTCGGCCTTGATTACCTGTAGTGATCTCATCAGTGCATCTTTGTTACGTTAAACATTATCCCACCTATCACCCTTCGCTATATTATACTTCTCACATGCCACACACCCCCACACGCGATAACTCATTCACACCTTTCTACGTAACTCTACGCGTAACCCAACTGTTGTTGAGAACTACAACGCGTAACCCAACTGTCGTTGAGAACTACAACGCGTAACCCAACTGTTGTTGAGAACTACAACGCGTAACCCAACTGTCGTTGAGAACTACAACGCGTAACCCAACTTGTCGTTGAGAACACCGACGCGCAACTCGACTGTCGCCCAGAACACCTCTACGCGTGTCAATAGACTCGACGCGTGACAGATCGAACAGATCTTCATCAAGGGAAGGAAAAATACTCGACATTCCAAGGCTCTTGATCCTCCCATTGCACAAGCCAACGTGTAACACTGGGGACAGGGATGACACGAAACAAGCTAGAAGTCAAGCTTACTAACACCTCGGCTTGACTGCTTCACACTTATCGTGCTACTGTCGTGACATGACGGATGTCAACGTCCTTGAATGTGGCAAGGCTAGTGTGGCGTTTGTATGTATGTTTGTATCCCTCGATAATTGATGTCTTTGCTAAATGGCTGTTGCTGCTTTTTTGTGTGTGGCTTACAGCTTAAGCTAGCTTTCATGTCGGTCTTGTTTTTGTTGCTTGAACATGTTTGTGTGAAACTTTCGGCCTCAGTGGTTCCCATTTCTTTGTTTAGGTCTCTGTTGACGACACTCAGTAATATTAAAGTATAGTGCGAATGGTCATGGCCATATACTGAGGAGACCGGCACGGTTGGCCTAGGCGTCCGCCCTGTGATCGGGAGGTCGTGGGTTCGAACCCCGGCCGGGTCATACCTAAGACTTTAAAATTGCCAATCTAGTGGCTGCTCCGCCTGGCGTCTGGCATTATGGGGTTAGTGCTAGGACTGGTTGGTCCGGTGTCAGAATAGTGTGACTGGGTGAGACATGGAGCCTGTGCTGCGACTTCTGTCTTGTGTGTGGCGCACGTTATATCAAAGCAGCACCGCCCTGATATGGCCCTTCGTGGTCGGCTGAGCGTTAAGCAAAAAAAAAAAAAAAAAAAAAAAAAAAAATATATATATATATATATACTGAGGAAGTGGTCGTGGGGTAGTGAGTGTATAGGTGAACACTCATAACGTATGGAGGGTGAATGGTTATGGCTGAAAACTGCATCATTTCTTTATCATCTGCACGGCGCACAGACCTGCCGGTGTAACGCGTTCAGCTTTTCCCCGGCATTCAGTTTTTTGATTTGATATGTACTCTAGACTGAAATAATTATTGCTTCCTGGTCAAATTAAAGAAGTACACTAATTTAAGGGGAAAAAGCATATTAGTTTTGAGCAAGTGAAGAAAATTGGTTGTGAAATTGAATATGTTTTACCCCAAAATTCGATTTCTACGAAAACGTGGACCGAGTGGTTACGTTCCTTGAATGAGAAACGAAGGAA
>NC_090245.1:50402262-50429196 GCF_037325665.1 Littorina saxatilis | reverse complement strand
CCCCCCCCCCCCCCCCCCCACTGTAACAGTACAAAACTCATTTACAGCTACAGATTCAGAAATTTTATGTACACCCCCCTCCCCCCGCTGCCACCACTGTAACAGTACAAAACATACCTACAGCAGTATGTACAACACTCCACCGCCTTCCCCCGTGTAGAGTGCAAAACACACTCAGAGCTACAGATACAGCAGTATGTTCAACCCCCCCCCCCTCTGTGTGCAAAACACACATACAGCTACATATACAGCAGTATGTTCAACCCCCCCTCCCCCCTACTGTAACAGTACATAACACACCTACAGCTACAGATACATCAGTATGTACAACCCCCCCCCCAAGTGTAACAGTACAAAACACGCCTACAGCTACAGATTCAGCAGTATGTACACCCCCCCCCCCTCCCCAGTGTTACTGTGCAAAACACACCTACAGCTACAGATTCAGCAGTATGTACTCACACCCCCCCCCCCCCAAGTGTGCATCAGTGCAAAACACACCACCAGCTACAGATAGATCAGTACAACCCCCCCCCCCCAAGTGTTACAATGCAATACACACACCTACAGCTACAGATACATCAGTATACATACACCCCACCCCCCAAGTGTAACAGTGCAAACCACACTTACAGCTACAGATTCAGCAGTATCATGAGTATGTACTCCACCCCCCCCCCCACTGTAACAGGACAAAACACACCTACATCTACATATACAGATACAGCAGTATGTACTCCCCCCCCCCCCCCCCACTGTATAACAGCAAAACTAACATTAAAGCAAAAAAAACCGAAATCACTTACTCGCTGGATCCGTCGGTTGTCCTCGAGTTGACGTTAACAGCTTGAACACACCTGTAGGTTTCCATCCGTCCTTGGCTACACAATTTTAACTTGTCAACTATCACCGCCACCACGTGGCACTGGGACCAGCACTCAGATTGAGATCCCGAGGCGACATTCGTCTCGGATAACATATCATCAATGTGCTGTCCAACATTCGCAAGAATGTCTCTTCTTTCGATATTAACTTGAACTAAGAAAACAAATAAACTTCGCTCACGCGGGAAAGTAGCAGCCGGCCATGTTCACACTCAATCTTGTTTACCGTAAGGAAAGCTATTTTATCCTACATACGTGAGAGAGATACCCGTGAGATAAAAATCGTTCAAATCACACGTGTGTATATCATGTAAATGAGGTCAACCGGAAGGTCAAGCTATGTAAATTAGTAGTACATGGGATCAACCGGAAGGTCAAGCTATGTAAATTAGTAATTACATATTCATGAAGAACTACTTTTGCAACAAAATGGCAACTGCCACGAAAACCGATTTGTCAACACTGAAAGAATTTTTGAGTGATGAGCTGTTCGAAGACATGTTTGGTGATGACGCGAATGACGAAGTCGATGAAGAAAAAAGTGAGTCATCCATGATTTATGATTTTTCTCCAATAGACTCATTCGTTCAGACAAACAAGAACAAGAACACTCTCCGAAAAACGGTTTACGATATACGTCGCCTATCGACGTTTATGGCGAAACACGGGGACAAAAGAAACATTAGCACCATCCAACCACAAGAATTATGCAAAATTCTCTGCTCCTTTTTCATGAGTTTGAAAAAACCGGATGGCAAAGAGTATGAACCATCCACGCTGAGGGGCCTTCTCAGCAGCATCCATCGACAGTTGAAATCTAAAAAGTACTGTGCATCCGTTATAGACGGCCCCGAATTTGCACAACTGAGAGAAGTCGTGAAGACAAAGCAGAAGATAGTTAAACAGGAAGGTTGTGGCAACTTACCTAACAGGGCTCAACCGCTGAAAGATGAAGATGTTGACAAGCTGTGGCAGACAAAACAGCTCGGAGTCGCAGATCCAGAAGCAATCCTGAATACTCTGTGGTGGCAAAACACAGTCAACTTTGGTCTGCGCAGCGTGACTCCTCACAGGCACATGCAGTGGGGAGACGTGTCCTTGCATGAAGACAGTAATGGCAGAGAATATCTCCAATTTTGCGAAAGACAATCCAAAACATGCCAGGGGGACAATCCAAAGTCTGTGCGTGATGTCTGTCCGAAAGCTTGGGCGTCGAACGATGAGCGCTGCCCTGTCGCAGTTTACAAAACATACGCAGCTCTCCGACCAAAAGGTTACTCCGAGACAAGTTCCCCCTTCTATTGTGCAACAAACACAAAAGTTGCATCTGAAGAATTCCCATGGTTCAAGCGCCAACCTGTCGGCGTCAACAAGTTGTCAGCAACCATGAAAAACATGTGCAGAAAAGCTGGGATCATCAACCCGAGGTACACCAACCACTCTGCACGCAAGTTCCTAGTGCAGAAACTTTCCGAGAATAACGTTCCTCCGACCAAAATAATGCAGCTATCTGGGCACAAAAACGTCCAGAGTATTAACAATTACAGCAGCATTTCCCAAGAGGAACACCGTGGCTTCAGTCTGATGCTAAACGGCACTGCACCGGTCTCGGAGCTGTCGCCAGTGTCGGCAGACGACACATTGGTTTCGCCCGCATCGGCCACTTCAACTCCAGCCGTCTCCACTGCCACTGCCACAATCACATCCCAGCAAACGCTAACAACACTGTTTGCAGGTCCTGTGCACGTTGGTACCATCAACATCAACCAATATTTGTGCAGTCACCAAACCGAGAAGTGACCATCTGAAAGCTGTCGACTCGCCTGGCTCCGACTTGACTCTCATCCTATCGCGGAAGGATATGCTTTGCTGTTGTTGTTCCTTTTGGTTTCTTTTATCCTGTGGCCACTGCTTTTCTTTTTATCTGGTATATTTTGAAGTGACCATGATTTTGTTGTTCGAATTTATTTCATCAATGTTCAATATTAAACTTAACAGTGTTAACAAAGTGACTGGGTGGCCGAGTGGTAACGCACTTGCGCTCGGAAGCGAGAGGTTGCGTGTTCAGGCCTGGGTCAGGCCGCAATTTTCTCCCCCCTTTCCTAACCTAGGTGGTGGGTTCAAGTGCTAGTCTTTCGGATGAGACGAAAAACCGAGGTCCCTTCGTGTACACTACATTGGGGTGTGCACGTTAAAGATCCCACGATTGACAAAAGGGTCTTTCCTGGCAAAATTGAATAGGCATAGATAAAAATGTCCATCAAATACCCGTGGGACTTGGAATAAAGTTTAAAAAAAAATTCCATCTCACACGGCATTAAGTCTCAGGAAACATGAATACACGCATCCAGGAAAAAAAATATGGGTAGCGCCGTATGTATGGCAGCTCGCTTTCCCCGGGGAGAAAGCAGCCCGAATTTCCATGAGGGTAACCTCACTGGACTGTAAATCTTATCCAATCCAATCCAATCCAAAGGCGAACTACTTTGTCCTAGTTTGAGAGTGTGTGTCATGGCGGAGGAATGAATGTCAAATTGAGTAAAGTGGTTTGAAGTTCTAAAGCGGGTTGATCCAAAGGCAATAGCGCTGTCGGTGACTTTTAGTTAGATCTGACACAGAAGTATATAATGTAGGATAAACAGAATACTACATGGCTTGCTGTGTCGTACCAGATTTACACTCGTTGCTTTTTCAAATAGTGAACAGCTCGCTTTCGCTCGCAGTTCACTATTTAAAAAAACAACTCGTGTAAATCTGGTACGACACAGCAAGCCATGTAGTATTCTCTATAGAGTATTTCAAGTATATATGATGGCGTATTTTTAAAATGTAAAACTCATGGTTGGTTTAAACTGTTTTATTTAACGTTTGTGCATTATTTACAAAAAACGCATATTGAGTAAACAACAACAAGCATAATGCTAAATAGTGGTGTTCACTATTTCTAGAAAATTACATATAATATAAATGGCGGCTATTGTACAGTTTAAATGAAAAGCTTGCAAACATGAAAAGAAGATTGAATGAAAATTGTACATCAAAACAAAAATCCGTTTGGGAATACATATATAATATGTATGGTGTTTGCGAGTAAGAGATAGGGAGGGAGAGAGGGAGGGAGGGAGGGGGAGAGAGGGGGAGAGTGAGAGAGAGAGAGAGAGAAAGAGGGTGAGAGAGAGAGAGAGAGAAAGAGGGTGAGAGTGTGAGAGAGAGAGAGAGAGAGAGAGAGAGAGAGAGAGAGAGAGAGAGAAAGAGAGAGAGAGAGAGACGAGTAGACGTGTCGATTTTGCTTTCACTTTACATGTTTATCTGTTCGAAACGGCCGGACTGTCCAATAAATTCCTGCACTGTTAAAAAGATTTTTTTGTTAATTTTTGTTTGCAAGGAGGGGTTTCCATGAAGTAGAATATCTGTATGTATGAGGTTGTTGGTTAGTTTGTTGATTGTGTTGTTTCTTGCAGCTAAGTGTAAACGGCATTCTAGTAAGAAGTGTGTTGCAGTTTCTGTTCCATCACCACAGTCGCATACGCTGTTTTCCGCAAGGTGTCGCTCAACTAAGTCTTTCTTTAGATCACTAATATTAAGTCTCATTTTTGTGTGGATTATTTGTGTTTGTCGACTGCCACTGTAGAAGTAAACGGGAATTTGTGTGTCGTCTTTTGTTAAGTAATGTTTAAATTCCCCGAGGGAGTCAGTTAACTGTATTTGTTCAGGTAGTTGGTTCCAGAGTACTGTTGTCGAAGGAAAAAAGGATGTTTTGTACGTTTCTGTTCGATGTGGGGGTATACTTCGTTCTAAGGGGCGGCGTCTGTGGTAGGGGTTGTTGGCTGCTACGAGAGGTGGGAGTGCTGCTTGTAGGTATGGGGGGGTCTTGTCGTGAATAATTTTATGGAACATTGTTAGTTTATGACGGTTACGCCTTTCAGATAATGATTGGAGTCCAGATTCTCCGTAAAGCTTAAAGTGACTGGTTCCGCGGACAGCTCCGATGATTGTTCGTATTGCATCTAGGTTTAACTTTTCGAGTTCATCTGTTAGGGTTTTGCTACAATTGTCCCATATTATGTCGCAATAATCAAAGTGTGGTAGAATGAAGGATTTAAACATAATTTCCAATGATTTTCGACTCAGTCTATATTTGTATGTACGCAAGCAAGCTACGAGAGTTCTGCACTTTGCAACAAGAGATTTTATATGTTCATCCCATTTACAGTTGTTTTGTATTATTATTCCTAAGTGTTTGTGATTTTGGGAACTTTCAAGGCGGATGGTATTGCCAAAGTTTAGATCTGCGATATCAGGGGTTCTTTGTGTACAAAAGTTCACCAATTCAGTTTTTGCATGGTTAAATGCTACCTTCCATGTTTCTGCCCAATTTACAATTTTTTCAAGATCTGAGTTTAAAATTTCGGCACGGATGTTGTGATTGGCTAAAGACAAGTACATGCTAGTGTCGTCAGCAAAAAGCTTAATCGTAGATTCTATGTCACGTACAATGTCGTTTATATAAATTAGGAAAAGCAAAGGTCCAAGCACTGATCCTTGATGAACTCCCGCTACTACTGGAAGATAAGTTGATTTACTGCCTTTTAATACAACTGCTTGCTTTCGATCTGTTAGGTAGTCTGTAAACCAGTTTAATAATGGCCCATTAATTCCAACGGCTTCGAGTTTATGCAATAAGCCCCGGTGCCAAACTCTATCGAATGCTTTGGATATATCAAAGAAGATTGCTTGGGTAGTTATTCTATTATCGAGTGATTTGCATATGTCATTGTATATTGTAAGAAGCTGGTAAACAGTTGAGTCTCCAGGGATGAAACCGGACTGCGACTCTGTAATGATATTGTTTTGTGCTAAGTAGTCAAAGACATGAATTTGTATGCATTTCTCTAGTGTTTTGCCAACACAGCTCAGGAGGGAGATTGGACGATAATTACTACATGTATCTTTGTTTCCCTTTTTATGAACTGGTGAAACGTGGGCTATTTTCCAAACTGACGGAAAAAGTCCTTCACGTAAAGACCGATTAAACAGTGCAGTTAGGCTGTCACAAATCACTTCGCAGCTCTCAATTAAAATTCTATTGTGGATTTCGTCTGGACCGACTGCTTTTGTTTTGTCTAGTTTGTTAATCGTATTTATAACTTCTTCGACTGAAAGTGTGAGAGTGTTTATTCTGCAAGGAAGCCTTGGTTTGAGCTCATGCTGTATTTGATTGCAAATATACAAACAAAACTTACAATTAATTATCCTACTCCTATGTGAAAAAGTCAACAAATATGAATAATTTAGTTTCGCATTTGCAGGGTCATGTCACGCCGTTCCCGACGCTTAAACAGGGGACGTAACAAATGTTAAAATAATGATAATAAATTCAAGTTGTTATCTCCCGTAACTCTGCATATTTTTATCGACAGCAACATTGCGTCGGGCCGATGTCGGGGTTTATTACGTACATTTGCCGAAACGATATCGGCGCGAAAACGGACGACGACACACGACATTTGACGACGTCACCCGACTGAAATCGTCAGTCGGCCGACGAAAGCTTGCTAGCTGGGCTGTTTGTCGCATCTCACGCCGTCCACTGCATCCAAAGAAGACGAAGAACTATATAGGATGAGCATGCAGGAGGAGGAGGAGGATGAGGAGGATGAGGAGGATGAGGAGGACGAAAAGGGGATGAAGAAGAAGGAGGAAGAGGTGGAGGGGGAGGAGGAGAAGGAGGAAAAGGAGGTGGAGGGGGAGGAGGAGAAGGAGGAGGAAGAGGAGGTGAAAGGGGAGGAGGAGAAGGAGGAGGAAGAGCAAGAGAAGGAGGAGGAAGAGGAGGTGGAGGGGGAGGAGGAGGAGGAGGAGAAGGAGGAGGAGGAGGAGGAGGAGGAGAAGGAGGAGGAAGTGGAGGGGGAGGAGGAGGAGGAAGAAGAGGAGGAGAAGTAGGGGGAGGAGGAGGAGGAGGAGGAGGAGGAGAAAAGATGACGAAGAAAGAGGCTGAGGAAGGGGCGATGGAGTAGGGGGAGAAAGGTGGAAGGGATGAGGAAGTAGAAGGGAAAAAAAAGAAAAAAGAGGGGAATTACAAACAAGTCGCGTAAGGCGAAATTACTACATTTAGTCAAGCTGTTGAACTCACAAAATGAAACTGAACGCACTGCATTTATTCACAATGACCGTAGTCCGCCGCTTGTGCATAACGGAGTGAAACTGACGAGCCTGTTCAGCGCGGTAGTGGTTTCGCTGTGCTGCATAGCACGCTTTTTTGTACCTCTCTTCGTTTTAACTTTCTGAGCGTGTTTTTAATCCAAACATATCATATCTATATGTTTTTGGAATCAGGAACCGACAAGGGATAAGATGAAAATTGTTTTTAAATCGATTTCGGAAATTTAATTTTGATCATAATTTTTATATTTTTAATTTTCAGAGCTTGTTTTTAATCCAAATATAACATATTTATATGTTTTTGGAATCAGGAAATGATGTAAAATAAGATGAACGTAAATTGGAATCGTTTTATAGTAAAAAAGAAAATTTCTTACCATTTTCAGATTTTTAATGACCAAAGTCATTAATTAATTTTTAAGCCACCAAGCTTAAATGCAATACTGAAGTCCAGCCTTTGTTGAAGATTGCTTTACAAAAATTTCAATCAATTTGATTGAAAAATGAGGGTGTGACAGTGCCGCCTCAACTTTTACAAAAAAGCCGGATATTACGTCATCAAAAAAAATGTATCGAAAAAAGAAAAAAATATCCGGAAATATCATTCCCAGGAACTCTCATGTCAAATTTCATAAAGATCGGTTCAGTAGTTTGGTCTGAATCGCTCTACACACACACACACGCACAGACAGACAGACAGACAGACAGACACACACACACACACACACACACACACACACGCACACACACACACACACACACACACACACACACATACACCACGACCCTCGTCTCGATTCCCCCTCTATGTTAAAACATTTATTCAAAACTTGACTAAATGTAAAAACGAAAGAGACAAAAGATGGGTGTGGGGGGTTGGGGGTGGGGTGGGGTGTGTGTGTGTGTGTGTGTGTGGGGGGGTGGGTAATAGGGAATGAAATACAGATAATTATGTAGACCAAGATTTACCTGCCCTTCGTACCTGACCCTCATCAGCTTACTCACAGCCTGTGGGGTCAGTCGGGAAATGATGCTATAAATGTCTCCCGTCCAGCTAAAACAGCTCGCTCCTTCCTGCTCAGAATCGGATCTAAACAAGCGAGCCAATCAAGTTCACCCTGACGTCTGAATCTGGTTTCCGTTAGAAACTGACACTAACGTCCATCAAACTGTTAACAGGGCCTCGGGAGGTGGGTTCAAGCTCTTGTAACGTAATAAACTTTAACAGCTATTCTCTGCACACTGTGTTAAAGAGTGTAGGGCTATATATCGCGTAAAATTGTAGGCTGTATTTGACACGAATTGTTGCCAAAATACGCTCAGAATACGAAGTGTTATGCAAGATTTATTAGATTTCTCTACATTGCATTATATCCTGAGAAGTCGGACTTTATGGGTGAAACAGTCGTCTCTTAGAAAAAAGGAAAGAAAAACAAGTCGCTTTAGGCAAATTACTACATTTAGTCAAGCTGTGGAACTCACAGAATGAAACTGAACGTAGTCCGCCGCTAGTGCAAAAGGCAGTGAAAGTGACGAGCCTGTTTGGCGCGGTAGCGGTTGCGCTGTGCTTCATAGCACGCTTTAATGTACCTCTCTTCGTTTTAACTTTCTGAGCGTGTTTTTTTATCCAAACATATCATATCTATATGTTTTT
This sequence comes from Littorina saxatilis, assembly GCF_037325665.1. Classification (NCBI taxonomy): domain Eukaryota; kingdom Metazoa; phylum Mollusca; class Gastropoda; order Littorinimorpha; family Littorinidae; genus Littorina; species Littorina saxatilis. The sequence goes on along the minus strand of NC_090245.1, from coordinate 50,420,499 downwards.
GGAATCAGGAACCAACAAGGAATAAGATGAAATTGTTTTTAAATTGATTTCGAAAATTTAATTTTGATCATAATTTTTATATTTTTAATTTTCAGAGCTTGTTTTTAACCCAAATATAACATATTTATATGTTTTTTGAATCAGGAAATGATGAAGAATAAGATGAACGTAAATTTGGATCGTTTTATGAAAATTATTTTTTTTAACAATTTTCAGATTTTTAATGACCAAAGTCATTAATTAATTTTTAAGCCACCAAGCTGAAATGCAATATCAAAGTCCGGCCTTCGTCGAAGATTGCTTGGCCAAAATTTCAATCAATTTGATTGAAAAAGGAGGGTTTGACTGTGCCGCCTCAAATTTTACAAAAAGCCGGATATGACGTCATGAAAGACATTTATCGAAAAAAAGAAAAACAGATCCGGGGATATCATTCCCAGGAACTCTCATGTCAAATTTCATAAAGATCGGTCCAGTAGTTTAGTCTGAATCGCTCTACACACACACACACGCACAGACAGACAGACACACACACATACACCACGACCCTCGTCTCGATTCCCCCTCTACGTTAAAACATTTAGTCAAAACTTGACTAAATGTAAAAAGGAGGAGGAGGAGGAGGAGGAGGAGGAGGAGGAGGAGGAGGAGGAGGAGGAGGAGGAGGATGTCGAAGACGACACCACCACCATCATCACCACCAAAATGAACAACATGAACAACAAAAGAACGAACACCAGAAGACACCAGAAGAGAAACCAGAAGAACAAATACAGAAAATACTGAAAAATATCGACGAACAGAAAATTGCTCATGGGAAAATATAAACGTTGCACTGGACTTTACTTTAATTCTTGAAAGCCAGTGTAAAACACAGCCGCCTCAATTACAAAACGATCAAAGCTCGTTAAAACCTCTCCACTCGCTCGATGGGGGTCACGTGAGGCCGCATCACTTCCGGCCCAACTCCTCACAAACTGTTCACGTCACAACTCATCTATCCACGATAATTGGACATGCTTTATAGCCAACCGGCACGCTTTTCTTTACCGCCGCCATTTTTACATTTAGTCAAGTTTTGACTAAATGTTTTAACATAGAGGGGGAATCGAGACGAGGGTCGTGGTGTATGTGTGTGTGTGTGTGTCTGTCTGCGCGCGTGTGTGTGTAGAGCGATTCAGACCAAACTACTGGACCGATCTTTATGAAATTTGACATGAGAGTTCCTGGGAATGATATCCCCGGATGTTTTTTTCTTTTTTTCGATAATTTTTTGGATGACGTCATATCCGGCTTTTTATAAAAGTTGAGGCGGCACTGTCACACCCTCATTTTTCAATCAAATTGATTGAAAATTTTGGCCAAGCAATCTTCGACGAAGGCCGGACTTCGGTATTGCATTTCAGCTTGGTGGCTTAAAAATTAATTAATGACTTTGGTCATTAAAAATCTGAAAATTGCAAAAAACCCTTTTTTTTGTTGATAAAACGATCCAAATTTACGTTCATCTTATTCTTCATCGTTTTCTGATTCCAGAAACATATAAATATGTTATATTTGTGTAGCCGTGTGGCGATTTCATGTACTGTTGTCCCTCTCTTTTACTCCCTGTCTATTATCTTCCCCTGACCCAAGTTGTGTCTCCCGCTAGGATTATTGTGTGTTGTAGCTAATTGTAGGTGTGTATGGAGGCTGGTTTCTTATTGATTGATTGTTTGAACGGGTGCGCGCGTGAGTCAGAATGATAGCGTGGGCTAGAAGAGTACCCGGTGTGATTTCGAAGTGTGAAGACGTGTCAGTGTGCGTATCTTGTGTTGTGATGTTTTAGTTGTAGTTGAACGGTGTTTGTGTTTCTGTAATAATCAATGCAAGTAGTGTAGTTTGGGCCATTGTAACTGTATTTTGGCGAAGGAGTGATTCGAGGATTGTTCAGAGAGACTTTGTGTGTGTGTTCAGTTGAACAAACGTTTTAGAGCTGGGTTTATATCAGCGAAGTGACTTTCGACCGGGATCCTAATTCAAGTTCCGACGAGTTGTGTGCGGCTGTATATTGAGGAAGGAACTACACTGCTTTCTGGTGTACGTTAATTAAAAGTCACGTTATCGCAACCTCTGTCTTGGCGTCTCATTTATGCTTCCTGGCCTATTTTCCCCCCTTCCACTCCACCCTATCACATCTGGATTAGAAACAAGCTCTGAAAATTAAAAATATAAAAATTATTATTAACATTAAATTTCCGAAATCGTTTTAAAAACTAGTTCGTCTTATTCCTTGTCGGTTCCTGATTCCAAAAACATATAGATATGATATGTTTGTATAAAAAACACGCTCAGAAAGTGAAAACGAAGAGAGGTACAGTAAAGCGTGCTATGAAGCACAGCGCAACCGCTGCCGCGCCAAACAGGACCGAACTGCCCGTGCGAAACAGGCCCACAGACCCCGGAGCACATCCTGCAGACCTGCCCGCTCCACCAGGAAGCCAGAACAGATCACTGGCCACAAGGTGCCACACTGCAGGAGCAACTCTGGGGCACCAAAGACTCCCTGATCCTGACCACTAGCTTTATTCAAGCTACAAAACTTGAAGTCTGACCTGAGGAAAAAAATCCTGGAACGCCGAAGAAGAAGAAGAACTGCCTTTTGCACTAGCGGCGGACTACGTTCAGTTTCATTCTGTGAGTTCCACAGCTTGACTAAATGTAGTAATTTCGCCTTACGCGACTTGTTTCTTTTTCGCAAGGGAAGCAACCGGGCTGTCGAAGATAGACAACTCTGTATCCATCAAGGGCAAGGATAAAATCAAGTGGAAACTGCTCGGTTCGAGACCGCAAACCTCACGACCGAGTGGTTTTCAAGTTTTATGCCCTTGTTGACTTGATTTTCTGCAACAGTCATTTTCGTTGCTGTGGCATAGTGCAAACATATGTCGCACGTGCAGGATTAAAAAAAAAAGAGTTTTTTGCTAAGGTTATGTGTGGAGCAGGACGAGGAGTAGAAGGAGAATTTGCGTGTGTGTGCATATGTGTGTGTGTGTGTGTGTGTGTGTGTGTGTGTGTGTGTGTGTGTATGTGCATGTGTGTGTACATGTGTGTGTGTGTGTATGTGTGTGTGTGTGTACGTGTGTGTGCGTGTGTGTGTACATGTGTGTGTGTGCGTGTTTGTACATGTGTGAATGTGTGTGTGTGTGTGTGTGTGTGTGTGTGTGTGTGTGTGTGTGTGTGTGTGTGGGCATGAATAGAATAGAATAGAATAGAATAGAATAGAATAGAATAAAATAATGTTTAATGTCATGAACCAGTAAAGTTATTGACACAACAAACAACAAATAATAATGCATTATACAATGTTAAAACAATCCGTAACAAATTTGCCAAGACGAACTTGAACTTCGTCTTCTAAAAATAAGTTACTTGGATTTTTGTTAGCATATTTCATATTGATATGTGAAGCATCTTCTTTAAATTTATCCCTTAAAGGCACAGTAAGCCTCCCGTAAACCATCACAGAGCTCCCCGAGCGTCTACATACAGTACAAGCATACTTCCATTTAAACGCTCACCGAACGGGAACATCCTGGCTGCTTTCTGTCGAGCGTGAGAAATTTTCAAAGAATTTATTTTCGTGGACTTGGCCCTGAAGAACAATGGCGCCTCGTTTTGGTGCTGGACGGCTGTTATGAATATCCCGGAAATCACGCCCGGACAGTAAGCCTCCCGTAAACCATCACAGATACTGTCAGGCTTTTACACACAGTACAAACACCCTTCCATTTGAACGCTCACCAAACGGGAACATCCTAGGTGCCCTACGTAAAGAGCGAGCAATTTTTAAAGAATTAATTTTGCAGATTGTCTCGAACACTTTTTGGACCCATCCTGAACTCAGGTCAAAAATGAGTTACTTCCCTTAAACTGACGACAGCCGTGGATCGATGATTATCAGAATGTTTTTGGACCGTGGTGCGTTTTTGCGCTAGACCTAACTTCTAAAATCTAGCTTGTTACACAAACATTCTTTAATCATAAAAGAATTCTTTTTTCATCAAGACAAGATCAGTGCAATTCGAAGTTGTGAAAGTTTGAAAAAAGAAAAGCCCGGAAGCAGGGTCACGCAATGGTTTATCAGTCAGTGCATATCGCCGTTCCTCTCAACAGTCAAAAGCCATCGCTAGAGTTCTTGTGAACCACAGCCGTTTGTTTCGTGCATAAAAACGTGCTATTGTAAATAAGCTCACATCGAGTCGCATTCAAATAAGGCTAACTGACGACTACATTGTGAAAAAGAAAAGCCCGGAAGCAGGGTCACGCAATGGTTTATCAGTCAGTGCATATCGCCGTTCCTCTCAACAGTCAAAAGCCATCGCTAGAGTTCTTGTGAACCACAGCCGTTTGTTTCGTGCATAAAAACGTGCTATTGTAAATAAGCTCACATCGAGTCGCATTCAAATAAGGCTAACTGACGACTACATTGTGAAAAAGGGAAACTGGATCACACGGGTTCACGATGGCTCAGGGGTAAGATAAACCACGCAAAAATAAATTCTTTGAAAATTGTTCGCTCTTTACGGAGGGCACCTAGGATGTTCTCAATCGGTGAGTGTTTAAATGAAAGGGTGTTTGTACTGTGTGTAAAAGCCTGACCGTATCTGTGATGGTTTACGGGAGGCTTACTGTGCCTTTAATTTAACATATTTATTGCATTTATCTAGAAAATGTATTTCATCTTCTATGACATTGCATTCAATACAAAGACGATTTTCTTTAGGAATATTCTGATATCTTCCACTTTCAATTTTTAAACAATGTGTGCTAGTCCTTAATCTGCATGTGTGTGTGTGTGTGTGTGTGTGTGTGTGTGTGTGTTTGGCTGCTGCCTGGTCCAAGCGGGAATTGGTCGGATTAATTTCGCAAATTGACATAGGTGTTCGTTATGAAATTAAATTAATCAACAACAACAAATTCTACTCATTGCTACACATTAAAATAACATATGTGTCAGTTACAAAATTCATTGAATCAAAAAAAAAGTCCACTCTGTAGACTAACATGCACATGCATAAAGATGACAGTTAAGAATATATTTCAATACAAAAAAAAATTCACTCTGTAAATTGACATAGGTGACCGTTAATAAACTGATTCAATTATTACAAAAACAAACAACATAAAAACAAACAAGTCGCGTAATGCGAAATTACTACATTTAGTCAAGCTGTGGAACTCACAGAATGAAACTGAACGTAGTCCGCCGCTAGTGCAAAAGGCAGTGAAAGTGACGAGCCTGTTTGACGCGGCAGCGGTTGCGCTGTGCTTCATAGCACGCTTTACTGTACCTCTCTTCGTTTTAACTTTCTGAGCGTGTTTTTAATCCAAACATATCATATCTATATGTTTTTGGAATCAGGAACCGACAAGGAATAAGATGAAATAGTTTTTAAATCGATTTCGGAAATTTAATTTTGATCATAATTTTTATATTTTTAATTTTCAGAGATTGTTTTTAATCCAAATATAACATATGTATATGTTTTTGGAATCAGAAAATGACGAAAAATAAGATGAAATTGTTTTTGAATCGTTTAATAAAAAAATAATTTTAATTACAAGTTTCCGATTTTTAATGACCAAACTCACTCATTAGTTTTTAAGCCACCAAGCTGAAATGCAATACGAAACCCCGGCCTTTGTCGAAGATTGCTTTTCCAAAATTTCAATCAATTTAATTTAAAAATGAGGGTGTGACAGTGCCGCCTCAACTTTTACAAAAAGCGGGATATGACGTCATCAAAGGTATTTATCAAAAAAATGAAAAAAACGTCCGGGGATATCATACCCAGGAACTCTCATGTCAAATTTCATAAAGATCGGCCCAGTAGTTTAGTCTGAATAGCTCTACACACACACACAGACACACAGACACAGACACACACACACACACACACACACACACACACACACACACACACACACACACACACACACACACACACACACACATACACCACGACCCTCGTCTCGATTCCCCCCTCTATGTTAAAACATTTAGTCAAAACTTGACTAAATGTAAAAACACTTTCCGCTCTGTACACAAAGCTTTTGATTCTTGGTGTTTGTCGAACTGAAATTAAGCTGTTTGTGTCCTTTCTCAAAACCTAGTCAGATCACAAAGACAGGAATGTATCTTTAAACCAATGCCATACCGCACGCGCCTCACACGGATCTCACGTGCAAACAGCGCGTGGCCGACACAGCGGGCAAAAAATATCACTGGAATTGGGAAAGAAAACTTCAAGAGGGTATAGAGAAGGAGGAGGAGGAGGAGGAGAAAGGGTGAATCGATGCCGTTGGAAACAGGTCAGGTATAGGGAGGTTAAAAAAGACAGGACAGGCAATCTTTATGAATATAGATCGAATGCATTATGTACGGGAGATTCAAGTTATGAATGTGAAAACGTATCGAGGAGCAGGGAATAGGGGTAAGGTGGATGCATGAGGGAATGGGTGTGAGCGGATGGGGGAGAGATGAGATGGGGTAGGGTGGACTGAGAAGTATGTGTTGGGGGTGGGGATAAGGTCGGGTGGGGACGGGAGATAGGGTGGTGATGGTAGAGGTGGAGGTGGTGAAGAAAAACACTGACATTGTCTGTGAGGATGCAAAACAAACAAGTCGCGTAAGGCGAAAATACAATATTTAGTCAAGTAGCTGTCGAACTCACAGAATGAAACTGAACGCAATGCCATTTTTCAGCAAGACCGTATACTCGTAGCATCGTCAGTCCACCGCTCATGGCAAAGGCAGTGAAATTGACAAGAAGAGCGGGGTAGTAGTTGCGCTAAGAAGGATAGCACGCTTTTCTGTACCTCTCTTTGTTTTAACTTTCTGAGCGTGTTTTTAATCCAAACATATCATATCTATATGTTTTTGGAATCAGGAACCGACAAGGAATAAGATGAAAGTGTTTTTAAATTGATTTCGACAATTTAAGTTTGATAATAATTTTTATATATTTAATTTTCAGAGCTTGTTTTTAATCCGAATATAACATATTTATATGTTTTTGGAACCAGCAAATGATGGAGAATAAGATGAACGTAAATTTGGATCGTTTTATAACAAAATTTTTTTTTTACAATTTTCAGATTTTTAATGACCAAAGTCATTAATTAATTTTTAAGCCACCAAGCTGAAATGCAATACCGAAGTCCGGGCTTCGTCGAAGATTACTTGACCAAAATTTCAACCAATTTGGTTGAAAAATGAGGGCGTGACAGTGCCGCCTCAACTTTCACGAAAAGCCGGATATGACGTCATCAAAGACATTTATCAAAAAAATGAAATTTTTTTTCGGGGATTTCATACCCAGGAACTCTCATGTCAAATTTCATAAAGATCGGTCCAGTAGTTTAGTCTGAATCGCTCTACACACACACACACACAGACACACAGACACACACACACACGCACATACACCACGACCCTCGTTTCGATTCCCCCTCGATGTTAAAATATTTAGTCAAAACTTGACTAAATATAAAAACATTAAAAAAACGTTAAAAACAAACAAACACCAAATTTGAGTGAATTCTTTAAGTTAAATGTGTAGTTGTCGGGTGGGAATCGGATGGATGTACCCCCAACAAATAGAAAGAGAAGAAACAAAACTAGAGAAAAAAAGATTAAAAACAAAGCAAACAGAACGAGAACGGTAATAGAGGCAAAACACGAGAAAACCTACCGGAGCGCTGAAAGACGAAGGGGTTATGGGGGGTAAGGGGATGAAGACATAATGAACCCAGTGGGGAGAAGGCAAATAAAATAAAGTGGGAAGAGCGGAAGACAGGTGGAGGAGTGAAAGCCGTAACAGAGTCTAGCAGATGTCAACCCGGAGCCTACAAGGGTTAATTCTGTTGTGGCACGCTCCCGTCTCTTGCGCTCCATGATGGCGGGCATTCAAAAAGCTGAAACACCCTGTGTCTCACGTGTTTGAAAACATCTCCGCGTGGAGGGGTTTTGCAGCCAGCGCAGTGAAGATAAAGAGGGGAAATGTTCCCTGCTCGCGCGGCAGTAAGCAGAATGTCTCTAGACTGGGAAAGAAAAAGAGAAAAAAAAAGCATAACAACTGAAGAAGAAGATGGAAAAAAGCGCGGGGATGTTGTGGTGATATAGAGGGATATGTGGCGTGGGTGGGATGGAGGGTTTGAGCTAGGCTAGGGGGAGGGGAGGGGGGGGGAGTCGCGTGCGAGTGAGTATAAGTGCGGAAGTAAGACACTTATATACCGACATCAGGTGATCAGAAATGTCTGCCAAATTAATTGTCTCCCTTGGAGAATACAATTGACGACTGGAAAGATGAAGGCTGAAACGTCTGTCCGCGTCCGTTCGTCTGCCTGTATATGTATATGTTTGTCGACCTGCCTGTTTTCCGTCGGCTACTTGACTGGCTGACTTTAAGCTCTTCTACTTGGTTTAAGCGTGTTTTTATTAATTTTCTTGTATACACGTTTTAAACAGTAACAACATTAAGAACGTTAACAACCAGACTGCTTATGGACACGTTAACTCTTCTACTTCACATATGTTTACCTTCTTTTTCCACCTCCTTTTTAATTTTTTTTTACTAGTCTTAATTGCTCCGACAGTTCCATCCCACAAAACAAACACGAACTTTTAGACACGACGAATAAAAAAAAATTTTCTTTTTTTCTTGAAGAATCCAAAGCCGTGGAGTATAGTAAACGGTTCCCCGATTTTCCACTTCGTGCATCAACGAATTTCAGTGCACGCAACACAATTTTCCAGCTTTTTGGAGATGGCGTATGCAGCTGATTGCTCAGAATATTGCTCTCTTCCTGTGGGTATTGAGATGTTTACAGGAGATTTATTATACAATTAACATACATTATATAAAACAAATAATACGCAAAAAATATGTAAAGTACATTATTCTTTCAGCTGCTTTTTGTCTCTGCATGGTCTTCTAGGATGTGCAAATATTACTTGTACATGTACAAAAATTACATAAACAGTACACACACAATATATAGATACTGTATGTAATCTCTTTTTGCCGAGCTTCGAGGCAGACATAACCTTTACTTTTGTACATCTGTGCATCAAAATAACCAATCGATATTGTCAGAACAAAATATTGCAACCAAGACCTGTCTTGACAGTTCGTAAGAATTTGAAGGCAAAGCCTCGAATGATGACTTTCATATATGGTTTAAAGAATGTTTTTTTTAATTTTTTTATCTTGGTTTAAACAATGTTTTATTCAAATACAAGCTTACAAAGCCATGACATATATGTCTTATTCAGAATTCTTTTCTTTTTCAACATATTTTGCATGTTTATGAAATGTACATTACCACAAAGTGAAAACAACAACAGCCTACTTTCATATACTATATTCTTACGTACTGTCTCGGCATAGTGAAAAGCGAGTCTTGCTGGACAATTTCGGTGTCTTCGTTTGTTTCTCGTTGGACAGCCCCTTTAAGCTCGAACTATAATATTATGCTATGTAGCAAAACATTTGTGTAACATGAAGGACAGGTGTGATTCTGTCAAAGTCAATTAATCTGGGCAGAATCGACATTTCCGGTTGTTCTGAACCAGGTAATTGCTATCTAAGAAGATAGACTTTCTGGCTCTTGCCTAACGTGTTAATTAAGGCCCGTGCACTCGGGTCGGTGCTGTGTTAGAGTTATTAAGCGGTTCTGCAATCAACGAACTGAAACGCCACCAGTAATTCTGACAAGAGTCTGCGAGAGTGTGTAACGGTACTTTTGTGAGGGAACTCTGTGTGTAAGTGTGTGTGTGTGTGTGTGTGGTGGGGGGTGATCGGGTGGGTGGGTGGGTGGGGTGGTGGTCGTGAGTGCATGTGTGTGTGTGTGTTATGTGTGTGTGTGTGTGTGTGTGTGTGAGTGTGTGTGTGTGTGTGTGTGTGACTCGAAGCTAGCGGCAGGACGCAGCCAGGCTGTGATTGGCTAGTTATTATGACTATCGGTAAAACACTATCAAAACAAGCAGCAACATCATCCGCTCGCAACCTGCAACACCCTTCTTGACAAGTGCCCTATTGAATGTGATCGAAAAGAGGGTTGTAATCTAAAAAAGGAACCGAAGAACATGATCAAATAGGTTTAGGGTTCAGGTCAACCAGAAAATACAGCCAATCACAGCCTGGCTGCGTACTGCCGCTAGCTTCACGTGTGTGTGTGTACGTGTGTGTATGTGTGTGTGTGTGTGTGTGTGTGCGTGCGTGCGTGCGTTCGTGCGTTCGTGCGTTCGTGCGTGTGTGCGTGCGTGCGTGCGTGAGTGCGTGCGTGCGTGAGTGCGTGCGTGCGTGCGTGCGTGCGTGCGTGCGTACGCGATAGAATGTATCTGCAATCTACGATTATAAGGCTTGATCATCTAGAATATTTTTAAACGCACTTTTTCAGTATCAATTTATCACGATTATGCTAGGGTCACCCAAGTCACTCTTTATTCCTGAGCACGTTGATCATGGACGCTGTATATAACTATAGGATACATAAACTTTGAAAGCTCTGAAACATCACATATCCACATGTGTGGCCGGTTCTCAGTCGGTTTTACAAGGGCTATGTCAGGGCCGTATCATTGAAACATGTTTTGCTTTCTATACCACCGCATAGATCTGCATGCAACCTCATCATAAAATAAAGTGAAGGACATTCTGAAAACGAGCTCATCATAATCTCTCCCTTTTTTTCCACCAGGACCGATAAACACATGAATTCTCAACGCGGTTTTATATATTAAGCACAAAATATGTCGAGACCATCTAAAACACACTCAAGCATCCTCCCCACACGCTGAGAAGAGTCGCCAGCCAGCTCAAAGCAAGCAGACATTTTACAGGAGTGGAAACGCTCCAAAGATTTCCGTTTATTGTCGAATTTGTCGCTTCACCGGGCTCCTCTGTGCCACAAAAACCGCATCGAGGTAGGAGGAGATAACCGAGAGACTATATAAAGCGGGGATTGATTTGCATACACAGTGGTCCAGGGAGGTACCAGCGTTTGATTTTATGCGCTGTGTGAGTTTGTAGATACACCGTGGGGCTTCTTCTTCTTCTTCTTCTGCGTTCGATGTTGGTGGCCGTGCTAGATCCTCAGACCAGTGGCTGCCAGGAAGTCCGCAGTCTTGCGCAGTTCGTCGGCAGGACCCCAGAGTTTGGCTCCAACACTGGTCTCTTCTTGCCAGAACTTCTGGCGTATTGTCTCTAGATGACCGTGGGGCTATTGCGTGGATGAAGAATGAAAAGGGGGGGGGGGGATAGGGGGTGGGGGGGGGGGGGGGCTGTGAAAGGTGGCGTAAGAGGAGGAGGAGAATGTCAGAATAGCCTAATTATGAAAGGTGGATTTACTCTGAGAAGAATAGTTATTGGGCGAAAGGTAGTGAAAACATGGGTAGAGGAAATAAATACCGCCCCGCAAGAAAGAAGAATAAATACAACAGAAAAAAGAACAGAAATAAAATCCAAAACACACCAAATAAACAAAACTGTATAAAGGGAATTTCGCACTCTTCGTAACACAAGTGTTATCAGAAATGAAGAGAGAAAAAAAAGAAAAAAAGAGAAAAAGTCATGCAATTTGCTACACTCGAGTAGTTCTCATGGATTTCAGAAAGAAAGAAGGACAAAAAGAGAAAGAAAAAAAAAGAAAGAAAGAAAGAAATAAAAAATAAAAGAAAGAAAGAAAGAAAGAAAGTAAAAAAGAAAGAGAAAAAGAAAATAAAAAAGACCAGAACAGAAAAAAGATGAAGACATCCGGAAACTCATATGAGAAAGGAGCTATACGTACTGAATATGTGCCACACATGTACGGTTGCATGGTCAGACGTTTCTTTTAATAGATACTGCAAAAATAAATGTCATCGAGCAAGAAGAGCCAGAAGCCAGCCAACACGAACAATAAAACATCTAATGCAGTCTTGGTTGCTGCAGGAGAGGACCCCCCCCCCCATTTTATTAAGATAATAATTTTCATGGTATAAGCTGCAATGCTAAACAGCCCTTTAAACAGGATTACATATTCAAGTGAGCCAAGTAAGCCTCGTGACGAATTACTCGTTCAAACAAAGTCGCACATGTCTTCTGAACGTATCCACACACAAAAAGTCTGGGTATAATATTCATAGACACAATGAAGCGTAAAGAACATCTCCGTGGAGCACACGACTGTCACGTTACGGGAGCACTGCAACAGCGTCACGCAGCTTATTCTTTTACAGGATGTTTGTAGCACTATATAGGTAGGGTTTTTTCCGGGTTTTTTTCTCCTCAAAATCTGCACATTTTACTCAAATATGATTGTATGATCCTAACGATGGACATAACAGGACATAATAGGTAGTTAAAAGGCATTGGCCTCCCCGTTCAAAACGACTCACAATCTCAGATCTAAACAGGTTTTGATGCATGCTTTTTGTGCAGAGTGGGATGGGTTTTTTTGTGTAAAGAATTAATATCCTACAAATCTACGAAATAAATGCATTAAGCAATCAGGATGTTCATGTTTAGTAGAAGTCTTTGCAGATCTAAGATAGTGAATTCAACTTTTTTTTTTCTCTCACGAGAATTACTGTGCCTTCTATTAAAAACAAAACAAAACAAAACAAAACAAAACAAAACAAAACAAAACAAAACAAAACAAAACAAAACAAAACAAAACAAAACAAAACAAAACAAAACAAAACAAAACGAATAAGGTGCATGATTGAAAAGACAAACTCCCGATTGTTAGTGTTTAAAAAAAAGTTCTTAGGCCGTTGCTTGTTTCATTGATTAGCTGTTAAACAAATTCAGTGGGTGCTTGAAATTGTTTGCTCGAGTCAGAGACAAAGGACATTGCGATGAGCGAGGATAAGCACAATTTGTTCTTTACTGCTTTTACCACGCACATTTATACATGACATCCATGGCAGATAGGACAGACATGACGCCAAATCGGGTGTCCCGTGACTCCTTTAAACAAGGCACAGCGTACCCATCAAGGAACGTAAAAACCAACCGACCGTGACAGGAAGGTGTTCGTCGCAGGGCTGAAGATGCAAATGAACAGTAATCCGGGGACAAAAGGCTTTTTTGTTGTCCCTGATGCTTACAGGGTAGCGAACAGACGTTCGTGGGGCTTTAAACCCTTTTGGTCGCCGCGTGAAGATATGCCTTCTGTCCTGAGGTCATATACACCCGACGGGGTGCTTGCTAGAGGCCGGTGAGACAAAGCTTCTGTGGGGGTTGTTACTGCTGGTGGGACATTGTCTGCACGCTTCTTCGGATATCCTCAGGGGCTGGTGCCAATGACGCGTCTTCTCAGTGAGGTGCTGAAGCTGACCAGGTTCATGTTAGAGGCGGGTGAGACGAAGCTTCTGTTAAGGTTGTTAGTTCTGGTGGGACGTTGTCTGCACACTCGTTCGGATATCCTCATGGATGTCTTCCTGGTGCCGCTGCATGGCACGCCCGATCTTCGCACTGCATGCATGACACGTCTTCTCCGTCAAGGTGCTGGAGCTGACTACTATAGGTTCATGTTAGAGGCTGGTGAGACGAAGCTTATGTGGGGGTTGTTACTGCTGGTAGGACATTGTCTGCCCACTTCTGAGGATATCCTCAGGGGCTGGTGCCAATGACGCGTCTTCGCAGTGAGGTGCTGAAACTCTGACTAGGTTCATGTTAGAGGCCGGTGAGACAAGGCAAGGCGTCTGTGGGGGTTGTAAGTTCTGGTGGGACATCGTCTGCACACTTGTTCGCCGGGATAGCCTCATGGGTTTCTGGGCTGGTGCCACTATAACGCGTCTTCGCACTGGGCTTCTCGAGCCGACCAAATTCCTGTTAGAGGCTTGTGAGACGAAGCTTCTGTGGGGTTGTTACTGCTGGTGGGACATTTTGCTCACACTTCTTCGGAAAATCTCAGAGGTTTCACTCCACGAAGACATTATGAGAAGTGGGTCAGAGGGGGACAAGACGCCTTCTGTCTTGGGTAATTTGCCTGGCGGTGTTCTCGCTAGAGGTTATAGGGTCTGTACAGAGAAAGCTTCTGTGACCGTTGTTGTATACTGCTGTTTGGAACATTATGCGGGCGGGGATGTAGCTCAGTCGGTAGCGCGCTGGATTTGTATCCAGTTGGCCGCTGTCAGCGTGAGTTCGTCCCCACGTTCGGCGAGAGATTTATTTCTCAGAGTCAACTTTGTGTGCAGACTCTCCTCGGTGTCCGAACACCCCCGTGTGTACACGCAAGCACAAGACCAAGTGCGCACGAAAAAGATCCTGTAATCCATGTCAGAGTTCGGTGGGTTATAGAAACACGAAAATACCCAGCATGCTTCCTCCGAAAACGGCGTATGGCTGCCTAAATGGCGGGGTAAAAAAACCGTCATACACGTAAAATTCCACTCGTGCAAAAAACACGAGTGTACGTGGGAGTTTCAGCCCACAAACGCAGAAGAAGAAGAAAAATAAGAACATTATGCTCATGCTCACACGTCTTTGGAAAGTCTTAGAGGCTTCACTCTAATAAGACAGTTTTAATACTGGATTTGAGGCGACAAGACGCCTTCTACCTTTGCGTACCACACCTGCATGCATGGCGCGGTTTTCTCGCTTTATCAGAGTCAAAGCTTATGTGAAGGTTGTTGGTGCTGCATGGTGGAACAGTTTGATCGTATTTCTTCAGAAATTGTAGTACGTTGCCGTGACAGAAAACCAGAATCGTCCTTGCTTTCGGGTGCTTGTTATTATCTTATACAATTTGACCATTATGTGAGTAGGGTGAAGACGACGTCTTTGCCGAGTATACTCACGACTGCTAAAAATAGGACTGACTATTAATAGTAATACGGTGAGAATATAATATTGTGTGATATTTTGACTCGAACGAGCCCGCAGTGGTTGTCTTCTTCGACACGAAGCATTGGGTTTCTCTCGTCAAAAATAATCAGAGACGAGAGATGATGCATGCGTGTCTTCGTGTTTTCCAAGTCCTGAGACTTTTGCTGTGATCTTGGGGTCTGTTTTGTGCGCATGTTGGTGCACACGGGGGTGTTCGGACACCGAAGAGAGTCTGCACAAAGTTGACTTCGAGAAATAAATCTCTCGCCGAACCGGGGATTCGAACCCACGCTGATAGCGACGAACTGGTTACAAAGCCAGCGCGCTCCCAACTGGGCTACGTCCCCGCCCACTGATATCTGTAGGAACGCATGGTGGATACGTTTGTGAGTTGTGGATGTTGGGCAGTTTTACGTGCCTTTACGACCATTCTCCTCTGTATCTGAAATTCAACTAGGTCGGTGGCTAGCATCTAAAACAAGAGTGAGCCTCCCGTCTTAACCGGACTCCCCGCGAAGCTTAGACCTCTTCATCCGACCATTGTCAGCTTTTATTTTGCTCCTAACTTTATACAGTCTGTTGGCAGACATCGATTCTTCTTCTTCTTCTTCTTCTGCGTTCGTGGGCTGAAACTCCCACGTACACTCGTGTTTTTGCACGAGTGGAATTTTACGTGTATGACCGTTTTTACCCCGCCATTAAGGCAGCCATACGCCGCTTTCGGAGGAAGCATGCTGGGTATTTTCGTGTTTCTATAACCCACCGAACTCTGACATGGATTACAGGATCTTTTCCGTGCGCACTTGGTCTTGTGCTTGCGTGTACACACGAAGGGGGATAAGCCACTAGCAGGTCTGCACATAAGTTGACCTGGGAGATCGGAAAAATCTCCACACTTAACCCACCAGGCGGCCGCGGCCGGGATTCGAACCCTCGACCTTCCGATTAAGAGGCCGACGTCTTACCACCACGCCACAGCGCCTGTCTATCGATTCTTCTGAATGACGGGTCAAGCTGACTGCTATAGGGTTTAGCCTCACTGACTTAGATACAGCAATGTGGATATTAACTCCAGTCGTTTGGCCTGTTATACAAATGGTGACGTCGCGGCTGAGCCATAAGTGGTATACTAATGGGGTCAAGGTCATGACTTAGATCAGAACATTTGCTACACTTCTGTAAACAAAAAAATCCTCGTGATATTTTAATTTTGTTGAACGCATCAGAAGTTATTTTCGGCTTTTAGTGCGGTCAGAAACGCGAATCTTGCGTGCGGTTATTATGGCATGTTTTGCATGATCCCTTGATACAATTGTGCAAGGCTAGATATGGAAGGGTTATAAAACAGAAGGTTTTGCTTATATAATGCAAATATGTTAAATAGGAGAGTTTCTCTTTTTGATGTTATCAAGAGGCCTGCAACCATCCACACTTCCACTGCAAACCGCTCATCGCCAAGTCCGAATAACATTCTCGGTTGATTGAACACGATAAAACCCGAATGATAATAATAATAATAAACAAGGAACTTAGTCGATAAATATCGACAGGGGGCCGACTAATGGTTTAAATGTGAAATGTGTGTATAATAATGGGTGTGGGTCTGAAATGAAGTTAGGTAGTAGTTAACATTTGTTTTGAATAATTATTGGTATTTTGACAATGTGGGTAGCATGGAAATGTAAGCATTTGAATGTAAGTCTTAGGTACCATTGTACCCAGGAAGAGAGACCAGAGATAGGAGTAGGTTGCAATAGCTTGTGTGGTCTTTGAGTTTTGTTTTTGGAAAGATATTGTTAAAGAAAAAGAAGACAATTACAGTAATGCAATATTTATTGTGAAAACCAACGATTGTACAAAGAACATGTGAAGCAACATTATGTCTATGATGGTGTGAAGAAAATTAGTTATGATTTATACTATTATTATTTAGACTTGAGACTGACAGTGTTGTGACGAGCGTTGGCTAATGGTAACGAGTACATATGTGTGTAGTTGTGGTGTGTGTGTGTGTTTGCGCGTTGGTTTGGATTATGGGTGTAATTTGTAAAACAGATGTGACAGTAATAATGGAGTTCACATCAGTGAGGTTAGTTTGAAATGGAACACACGCACGTTTTTGAAAAAACAATATGAAATTTTGAACCATGAGATCTTCATTAAATAATAAACTGAACATCAGCAAAACATCAAAGCAATTATTAATAAGGTTTGAAAAGCTTGACTTACTATGTTAAATAGTGGATTGAAGGCTGAAAACGTCATTTACAAATTACATCTGAGATGGGGAGGGCGGGTGGGGGGAGTGCTTAAAGTGTGGATGAGAATTGAAAAAACAAGAAATTCCTCCGAGGTAGGAAAAACACCCCCGTCCTTACCATTCTCACTGCCACCAACTGAGAAGGTTATTTCCCTTTGACCATTAATATGTCCCTCTATAAGTCCTTGTAGAATCTTAATCCACCAATAACTCCCTAACCGTGTGTTTGACTGGTCCCAATTTTTGTAAGGACCGTCTCAGGAATGTATAGAACCTGTTCACCAAGTTTGGTGACGATCGGTCCGTTCATTCTTGAGATCTATATGCGAACACAAACAAACAAACAAACACATCGACCGAATCCTATACACACCCCTATACCGGGGGTGTAAAAATGCTGAGTGACAACAGGGAGGTTAAAGGCTGCCCTTTTTGTAGCGTTCATTAATTAATTCCTATTGTTTACATGTGCCAATAATGTTATAAAACTGTACCTAAGGGGATATAATAACGATTGGCTGTAGCTTTCGAACACAGAAAAAATTATTTCAGTATTGCAATGCAAAGTGGTTTTGATAGTGTCGAATGTAAACAGAACAGTCTCAAAGTGAAAGTGGATGTTTTCCGGAAATTGCGAAGTTAACAAGAATACAGAAAAGTGCGCTTTCCTGCTTAGCACAATACGCTACCGCGCTAATCTGGCGTGTCAATAATATCACAACGTTTTGGACGTGGAAGGTGAGCGATTTCCTTCACGCAGGGATTGACGACGCTGTACTGTCTGTGTTGACGGTCTAAAAATAGCCCAACCTCTGCTTTGAGACCCATGTTCACCACAGCCCTCAGCTAATTCAAGAAATCACCACCCTCCTGCTAGGTACACGTGCACTCAAGTTAACCTCTGCTTTGACCTGTGTGCCAAGAGTCAGATGACAGAGAGAGAGAAAGCGAGAGCGAGAGAGAGAGAGAGAGAGACACACACTCACACATAGACAGAGACAGACATAGAAAGACAGAAGCGGAGAGACTCAGAGGGAGACACAGACAAAGACATACATACAGAGAGAGAGAGAGAGAGAGAGAGAGAGAGAGAGAGAGAGAGAGAGAGAGAGACTC
>NC_090245.1:50392262-50399762 GCF_037325665.1 Littorina saxatilis | reverse complement strand
AAAAAAAAAAAAAACCAACAACCCACACCAAAAAAAACCAACAATAAAACAACAACTACAGAAGACAAAAAGTCGCGTAAGGCGAAAATACACTCGTGCGCTAAATTATGAAACCAAGCCAAACTAAAATAACAAAACCAAACCATTTCAAACCCAGACCAACCCAAGCAAATTAAACAAGTCGCGTAAGGCGAAAATACAACATTTAGTGAAGCACAGCCGAACTCGCAGAATGAAACTGAACGCATTGCATTTTTTCCGCAAGACCGTACACTCGTAGCATCGTCTGTCCACCGCTCGTGGCAAAGGCAGTGAAATTAACAATCCAGAAAAGCGCGGTAGCGGTTGCGCTGAGGAGGATAGCACGCTTTTCTATATCTCTATTCTTTTTAACTCTCTGAACGTGTTTTTAATCCAAACATATCATATCTATATGTTTTTGGAATCAGGAACGGACAAGAAATAAGATGAAATTGTTTTTAAATCGATTTCGGCAGTATAATTTTAATTATCATTTTTATATTTTTTAAGCCTCCAAGCTGAAATGCAATGCCAAAGTCCGGCCGTCGTCGAAGATTGCTTGGCCAAAATTTCAATCAATTTGATTAAAAAAGGAGGGTGTGACAGTGCCGCCTCAACGTTTACAAAATGCCGGATATGACGTCATTTATCGGAAAAAAATCTGGGGATATTATACCCAGGAACTCTCATGAAAAATTTCATAAAGATCGGTCCAGAAGTTTACTCTGAATCGCTCTACACACACACACACACACAGGCACGCACACACACACACACACACACACACACACACACACACACACACACACACACACACACAGACACACACACACACACACACATACACCACGACCCTCGTCTCGATTCCCCCTCTATGTTAAAACATTTAGTCAAAACTTGACTAAATGTAAAAAGAAGAAGAAAAAGAAAAGACAGGTCGCATGCAGCGATATCAAAACATTTAAGAATCTGTCTTTCTGAAACTAAAATGAAAGCAAAACTGTAAACCGAGGATCATCATCGAGACTAGCAAGGCTTGGCTAGCCGAAACTAAAAGACCGAGACGGGTCGAGCCGGTTTTGTTGCAAAGCATTAAAACATAGGACCTCATTTGCAGAAACTGAATTTCTTTTACGCTGGCGCACATTTTTAAAGTAAACATGACATGTCTATAATTATGATTTCGGATTTAGGGAATGATACAGAAGACAATGCGATCATTTATAAATCTCCCATTGACATTTCAGTGTTAATTACAATTTACAAAAATATCATGAATAATAAATTGTCAAGCTTCCGAGTTGAATTGCTATCCGATAGTCTGCACCTAGTAAAATATTGATTGACCAAAATGTCAATCAATTTCACTGAAAAATGAGGTGACCTCAGTGCGCCCTCAATTTGTGTGAAAAAGGGATTTGACGTCATCAAAAATATACATCTAAATATTAATTAACACCCATCTTGCATGGGATAAGACCAAGCAGTGGTCACGTGAAACATTTCATAAATATACGTTCCGTAGTTTTTATGGAATTGCTCTACACGCACACATGCGAACACAGTCCAAAATTTGCATTAACCGTCTTTCTTTCATTTTGAGCACATTATTTTTTAGAGTTAACATCGACATACATGTATCTATATATTTTGGGATTCAGTGAAAGATTGGGAATACAATGCAATCATTTTTGAATCTCTAATTCTTAAACGAATACAAAAACTGTGTTACACACTTTTTGCCCAAGACTATAACTGCATCGTAGTCTATCATCACCCGGTGTAAATTGTGGCGATACTTTGGAGATGTTTATAATTTCATTTTACTCGCTTAGCTTATATGACCATTATTATACAGGCAATACTGTTGATACTATGCATACTGTTGTCACTGTATACTTCTTCTTCTTCTGCGTTCCTGTGTCACTGGATACAATACTACTGGTATATATGCTTATATAGAATCGAGCTATCCATTTAAACAAAATTAATCGCTTATTTCTCTTTGTGTGTGAGATCTGATCAAAGTGCATATTTTTGTACAAGTGCGGACCCGGGATCTCACAGAAACTGGTCACTCTGCCATGCAAGTTCAAAACACAGTGACAACATTTTGATTCGTATAACGGGAAAATCTTGAACGATGCATATATGTTACAGTTAATCTGTGAAACCAGGGAATACGTGTATTAACTAAACTATTTTAGGTAATACATGAATTAACGTTTTTTTTCCGTCAGTTAATTCATGTATTACCTAGTTAATACACGTATTCCCTGGTTTCACAGATTAACTGTAACATATACACTGTTACATTTAACTGCGATTGCATATGTAATTTTTACAACAGAATTTTCTCTCTCAGGGAAAGACCGGAGATTTCCGAGTAATGTTATCCTTATCTGTGCATCATTATTATTTTTCGTTTGATCAATTGAATATGTTTTATTCACTAGATAAAATCTATTATGAGCTTTTGACGGCCTTAAAAAAATGGTACACCGCTCAAAAACGATATAAATCAGAATGTTATATGCCACTTATCGCCTTTTTTGGGACTTGCAGCACGACGGACGGGTTTTGCGTCCAACTGCATGCGACATCCAATTATGCGACGAACGTCTTTCCACCTTTATCGCACTTGCGACAAGTGACTGGGGCTGCAACAAACTGTCTGGAATCTGCGACAGGTTACTGCTTTTTGCCCAGCAATGTAAATACGGCTTTCCAAAGACGTATTAATTAAGACAAATCAAGCACCATTGGACGGAATGGAGAACAAGGTCGGAATCCAATTATGCCGCAGCTTCTACGCAGCAACTTTTCGCGAACGGTTTGCACAATTCACGATGAGCACAACATTCAATTCAATCAATTGTTTGTTGTTGTCTGTATTCTTTTTCGGGCGATGTTGCGTGCTTTGTTATTTGTCCCGTTTCTGTTTTTCTGGTGTCTCTTTTTTATTCAATTTCTGTTTTTGGCCTTTCTGTTTGACTGATTGTATATTTTCCAACGTTTCCTTTCTTCTCTTTCATTCTATTCCTGTTCGTTTTTCTTGTTTGCAAATCAGTTGTCCATTTGTTTTCCTTCTGTACATTCTTTATTTCAACAACGGCGCCCTAGGATGTTTATCCTCTCTCTGTCATGTGCAATTTAGTTTTAAATCTTAATTTCTTACACACAAAAACGTTCTTTTTCTGTCTCTGTCTCTTTCGGACCAAACTCTTTATTTCTATGTACTCACTGAAAACGACCCTTCACTCTCTTTTTCTTCTTCTTCTTTTTTTTATTTAATTTTTTTTTTTTTTTTGGGGGGGGGGGGTACTTTAGTTTTCTCTCTCTGTATGCTCAGAACCGATACTGATTTCCTTTTTTCTCTGGGTCTATCTCGATTCACTATTTTGTCAATTACTCGCAACATCTCTCTCTCTCTCTCTCTCTCTCTCTCTCTCTCTCTCTCTCTCTCTCAGACCCCTAAATCCGGGAGCCATGTAGCGGCAAGAAGCACGACAAGCGGGCGAGCAACAAAGTGGTAGTGGTGGAGAGGGGAAGAAAGAAGGCAAACACACGTCTGACGAGACACACAACACAACGCCGCTTGCTTGCCACCAACCCCGCTGTAAAACCAGGGCGCACACGAGGCCCCTGCAAACAAGGGGGCGGAGCTTAGGCTCGCCAAAGGGGTGTGGCCTAAGGCCGGCGGAACTAGTCGATCAATATCGCGTGCAGCCGTCGGCGGGGCGCAAGCCGTCCAATCAGCGAGCGGGAAAGTTTTTTCGGCGAAGGCTGGGGGTTTCGCGGACTGAGAAAAGCGCAGCCGAGGTGGAAGACATAATGATTCAATATTAACGCCGCGGCGACCTTTTTCGCTTTGGCCCCTGCTACAACTCTGACGAGCGAAAAAGAAAAGAATCCTCCACCAGCCCGTTTACATGGAGCACTCCTCGCGGGCTGTTCAGTGTTCCGGAACCCCCCACCCCCCGACCCCCACCTCTTTTTTTCGGTAGCAGGAGGGTGAGGGAGAGCAGAATAGAGAGAGACTGGCCCTGGGGCACACACTGAACAGCGATTTGCACAGACAGTCCGCATCAACTGTCACGGCCGGACTGTGACACAAGATCGGAACAGAGCGTGAAAACACCGAGTCTGGCAATAGCAAAAAGTCCCACAGACGGAAAGAAAGTCACTCCAGCCACAACCAACTTGAAAGGACTGAAAAATCCGAGACCCACTGTTTTTCCTGTGCAAGTTTTCAAGCCTGTCTTGATACTACTAATAGGCTTGCTCAGGCTATAGGAGTCAACCGTTTCTCCTGCCGCCGCCGTCACCGCCACCGCCGCCGCTCAGTGGCTGCCTGCTCGCACACACAAACAAGCGAGGCTAAACGACTGACCTATTGGATTCGGAGAGGCGAATTAGGCGCACGCGCGCGTGTGATTGTCAGTTTACCGTGCGTGCTTTACTCGATAAGCCTCCGCCAGGCCCACAGACCTCCGCCCTCCTTCGCCTTCTGTTTAGCATTTTCTGCTTTTTGTTGCTTCTTGATTCTCAGCCCGAGGGGTCGACTTTCAGTCAGCCAGTGAGGCATTGTACGACAACTACTACTTCGACTACTGTTCACAGGAAGAGGAGTTGGTTTCCTTCTCTGCTTTTTTTGCCATTGCTCGGACGGTTTCTCTTCTTACTTTTTTCCTCCACCAGCTAAAAGGGAGAGAGAGAGATATATAGAGAGAAGGAGAGTGCAAGTGATCAGCGGTGAGGCGACCCCGTTGTTTGGACAGCCAGAGAAAGTGACACCAAAACTGTCAAAAGTCTCACCTCTCATCAGCGAGGGTGGTCCCCGTTGCAGTCTCTACGCTTGACGAAAATGCCACAAGCGCTATAACGGACTAAGACAGCGAGAGAAAAAAAAGTGTGCGTTTGTCTCCTATAGCCTTTGCACCTTCGGCCGCTGAAAAGGACTCTAACCCTTTTTTTGTTTTATATAATCCACCTTTTGTGTGTCGCGGAGTATACGGACTGACTGACTGACACGCTGTCTGCGCTGGAGTTGGACATGACACGCGGACACGCAGGAGAAAGAAAAAAAGACCGGTGTGACACTATGTAATTTGCCGACAACAGGAAACCCTCAGGCTATATAGAATGGAGATTCTGTTGGGCTGTCTTTTTCCTTCCCCAAGCAGTGTTTAAGGCATCGCTGTGCTAATTAGAACCATGTTGTGACAACCGGTTGTCTTTGGAACAGTGTCAACTCGGCCCCAGCATCTATCATCCTACGTGGGACTATTTTCAAGTTGTGTCAGTGTTTGTTTGACGTGACACTATTCTGTGCATGAAACCCAATTTTTCTTCACCTTTTATACAAAGCAGCTGACAGCAACATTATCCAGACTTATCAGTTACTACTTCTGCAGTAAAAAAAACCCAAAAAAACCCACCCCACCACAGATAAAGAAAATAACATTTTTCTCTCGAGAAATGTCTCCGTTTCTACAGCAAGATTTGATGTGGTAGGAATTACTTCAAAATTTTGCCACAGCTCCTCAAATCTCAGAGACAATTTTGGACCAGTCTTGCCATATCAGCTGATTGTCTCTGCAGTGCTATTTTCACCTGTCGGGAGGGACTGATTCGGAGGACATGTCTTTTCCCCAGTTCGCCGCCGCAGCAGTAGCCGCAGCTGGTTTACCTTCCTCCGTTCCGCAGACCACGGCTTCGTTACCTCCATCGTCACAGGTAAGTGATTTCTCACGCTCGACTGACATTGTGTGTATTTTGCTTCATTTACAAACATACAATAGCTGCTTCTTTACCCCAATCGAATAATAGTCTGTGTATACCTTCCTTCCCCCCTCCCCCCACCCCCCATAGCATAATACAAACAATATAATAACAGTTTTGTTTACTCCAAAGTCCCAGGAAATTGAACATTGGAGTGTTTATTATTATTCCCATAGCATACGACAAGCATTATATATATACTTCGTTGCCTCCACACGTCAATTATTTCTCTCTAGTTATTAGAATAGAATTTTGTATAACTATCTATAAGGCTATATGCATGATGTGTGTATTATCCTTTTCTACCTCGCATGGGTAGGTGATGTCTCACAAGGTGTGCATTTGTTTGTTTGTTTATAGCATCCGAGTAACATACGGTATATAACAGCTTTGTTATATGGCCTCATCGTTTGGATATTGTAGAGATTTTGCAAACAAAAAACGTTTGTGATAATTGTTCCGTTGCCCTGCCGTCAAAAGAACTAGTGATTTCTCACTACACCGGGTATTGCGTGCATGTATTTTTGTGTGTGGATTTAACAAATATATAATAGCGGTTTATTTTCCCCATTCCTCAGACTGGAAGTAAGTGAGCAATGTGTGCATTATTTCCCTGTAGCATACTACAAACATATATATAGTAACTGCTTTGGTACCTTATTGGCACAGGTAGAATGCATGCATGTATTTTTTCCTCACAAATATTCGACAAACTTATAACGGCTCCGTCACTAAAATACATCAAACAGAACACGTATGCATTTTGTATCGCAGGATCAACGGTCACTTTGTCACGAAGAAGGTTTGAACCTTTCAAAATCCTAGCGATATTCGCAGTAAATTTCAAGGAACGTAAGCCTATAATATATAATTAATAATCTTTGTTTTTCTGATATTTGATTTAAGACAATAATGCGTTAGAAAATTACCCACACTTGGATTGGCACCACATATAGAATACAGATTAACGGTCATAACATTCTCGTGCTTTTAATTTACTTTTACTATTTTATTTTTGCTTTGCTGATCGGGCTGTGAACTTTTCAATATGATTAACCCGGGACATGCCTAATTTGTAAATTGAATTTGGGGACTGTTTTGTATAAACTGAATTTGGGGTGGGCAGTCTGGCAACGATCAACTGTCACTCCCATACCTTTTATCGCTTATTGTCTTGTTTTACCACAGCAGAATAATAGCTCAATAATTTTATTTGCTTTCAAGTTTAAGGAGTAGGTATAATATGTTTATACCACTAAATGCATATTGTTTACTCGATAATATGCATAACAATAGTTTCTTTAATTCTTTTCAAATTTATTTTCCTTGAGTTTTTGTGTCGAAGTTCTGAGACTGAAAGAGTACATATTGTATCCCTTTTCAGTCTACTGGGATAAAATTAGATTGTTCTGCTAATGATTTTCCCACGCAAAATGTTTGAATTTACAACTAATCAGAAAAATAATACTCGATCGCGTTTCATTGCAAAAATGTTCGGCAATTTAATTTCTGTACTTTCTATAGTCTACTTAAATTGCCAAAGAATACGGCTGTTTGTTGAAGACCTCTGTTTATTCATAGGCCGCACTGCGGAATGTACATTTATTGTGAATATACTTTCTACTATTGTTTTTATCAGCATCTCTTAATAAGGAAATAAACTGTATATACATATGATCAGAAATATATTAAACA
>NC_090245.1:50359762-50387262 GCF_037325665.1 Littorina saxatilis | reverse complement strand
ATAGGGGGGGGGGAGTGGTGGTAAGATAAGAACTGGTATAAGTAGTGGGAGAGCGTGTGAGTTTGTGTGCGTGCAAACGGATATAAGGATGGAGTGAGGAGGGGGGGGGGGGGGGCTGGAAGAAAATAAAGGGTACAGCCGGAAAAACGTGACAATCTTCTTGAAACTCTTTCGCCTCTAAAGCGGTTATGGCAAGGGAACTACTGGAGATGAACACACGGATACGCATGTCGGTTTATTTAGAACAACTCCGTGATAAGCAGGGATGTTTATATATCCTACTCCCCACTCTCAGCATCTTTTTTCTCAAGCGACCCCCTGCGGGTGAAAATGTGATATACAATGCTCTCACTTATCGTGTATCTTTCATGCTCGGGAAATTGTTTGTGGATTCTGGCGTTTTCAAACGTTCCCCAACGTGTGCGGTGGCGTGTGTATTATGTATGAAGACAATTCAGACAGGCTGACTCAGTGTGAGGCATTTGCTGAAAGCTTTAGTTTATATTTCTGTACTTCCACTTAAATGGTTTGATTATATTTTGTATGCATGCATATATACGGTACATACGCATTGTTATACCCATTGTTTTCTACAACACAACACAACACAACACAACACAACACAACACAACACAACACAACACAACACAACACAACGCAACGCATTGCAACGCAACGCAACGCAACGCAACGCAACACAAGACAACACATCACACCACACAACACCATACAACACCACACCACACCACACCACACCAACAACCAACACAACACAACACAACACAACACAACACAACACAACACAACACAACACCATATCACACCTTACCACACAACAACACAACCCAACACAACACAACCCAACACAACACAATTTTTTTTTTACTACAGCACATAAACAAATCGACGACTCTCATTATATACGCGTCACTTCCACAGCATGGTGTAATAATGTTAATCACACGACCTCCGAACTCCACTCTCATCGAGGTTATTTATGTACATCAACATTCAGTGAAAACGACACCCCACAGCGCTCAGCTCCCGTTCTCCCCTCGCATTGAAACTGAGCACTATTCCCTCTCACTTTCTTTGTAACGTTTTCTCAAAAGCACAACTCTTGTCAGTTTCGCGAAAAGTCATCCACCACGGCTATACACAACACCTGTTACATATTTATAGTTATGCGAGGAATTCAGACGGCGTGGTCATTATAACGTAATATCATATAGCGCTCGGGCGGCCGGTGTAACACGAGAAAATTACTCCCACGAGATTTTTACTCCGGAGTAAAAATTTCGTACGAAAATGTTACTCCCTTTACGAAAAAAGCACTCCCCCATTACACGAGAAAATTACTCCCCACAACAGGTGAGTTCCGAGTTAACATTTCGTACACAAATGTTACTCCCCTGACGAATAAAAAACGAATAAATTACTTCACCCTAACACGAGCAATTTAACTTCCCATGCCAAGTGTGTACGAAATTTTGATTCCCTTGTCCCCTGTTAGTCTTGGTGGTGGAAGGGGTGGAGGGAGGCTAGCGCGACATTCGTTTGCGCGAGATCACATATTGGCATTATCCCTTCGCCCGCATCCCATTTTCGCGTACGAGATTTTTACTGGAAGTTAAAAAAATGGGGAGAAAACATTTCGTGGAGGGAGTAATTTTTTTGTGCCTTGGGGAGTTCTTTTCTCGTACGAAAAATTTACTCGGAGTAAGAATTTCGTACGAAATTTTTACTCCAGAGTACAATCATTTTTCGTGGAGTAAAAATTTCGTGTTACACCGGCTCATGAAAGGCGGGCGTTGTGTTTCATTTCTCAATAATCGCCCTTGTCAGTTTCATTAAGTAATAGCTAAAGCGTGCCACTTTCTTCAGGGGCAGGTTTCATGGTCTGTAAATTGCCGGCGTCGTGCATTCAGCTACATGGAGAGCTTGGTGTTTCTTCTCAGTTCTGTGTGAAACGGAAAGGGTTTGGATGAATTCGAGAGATTTTGTTGTTGTTGATGGGAGAACTGTGTAAATGGCATGAGCTTGACAGATTTGTTGTTGTTGTTGTTGTTGTTGTTGTTGTTGTTGTTGTTGTTTACGTGCGTGCGTGCCTGCGTGCGTGTGACTGAGTGCGCAACCACCCGTTATTCTCTGAGTCTTCCCTTTTACACCCCCCCCTCCCCCACTCTCAACCTTCCCCCTATACATACAAGTCTATGTATACCAGCCTTCGCAGAACCCTCTCTCCCCACCCCCCCCCCCCCCCGCCTCCCAATTATTCGCGGTAGAGATCACACAGTATATATAAACAACAATCTTTTGTTTTTCATTTCTGTCTGGATTTGTCCCACTCTTTTTATTTCAATTCCGGACATTCTTTTGTCTCCATTGTCTTCTCTTTGTATCACAGTGTGAACCTGTTCTGTCGTGTCAAATGTTCTGTTCTAAAGGCGCCCCTCATCTTTGCACGGATCGTATTCAGCGACGCATATAAGATAAACGGATGTCTAGCGACACAGACTATTCTAGGGTCGATTGCGCGATTTGAGTTTCCTGCATGTTGAGACTATTCGACGAAGAACTCTCTGTCAGATCCTTTAAAAGTTCTGAGAAAGAAAAGAAAATGTGGTTTTGAGTGTAGGTCTGGGTCCTTTAAGTTTTTTTTTTCTAGAACGTGTTTATAGTTGATATTCTAGATTTGTTTATTTGAGTATTTGTTGGAATTGGAAGTGGGAGAGTTTTGCGTGAAGGTGATAAGGATCACAATTATTAAATTACCACCAAAAAGCGTGCGCGCATACACAGACTCTGTCTCTGTGTCTCTCTTTCTCTGCCTTTCTCTCTCTCTCTCCCTCTCTCTCTCTCTCTCTCTCTTTCTCTCTCTCTCTGTCTGTCTCTCTTTCATTGTGTCTATATCTCTCTCTCTGTCTGTCTCTCTTTCTCTCTCTTTCTCTCTCTCTCTCTCTCTCTCTCTCTCTCTCTCTCTCTCTCTCTCTCTCTCTCTCTCTCTCTCTCTCTCTCTCTCTCTCTCTCTCTCTCTCTCTCTCTCTATCTCTCTCTCTCTGTCTGTCTCTCTTTCATTGTGTCTCTATCTCTCTCTGACTCATATACCAATGACAACTTCAAACCACTGTCACAACACAGAATACAATCAAAAACGAAGCAATTTATTCTTATGACTTTGCGTATGGTGATAAGCTATCTCATGTTCATCTCTTGTACAGAAAGCAATGAATCATGTTTCTCCAGGCAAGCTTTCGTGCACGAATCCACATTTTCTCTGAATGAACAACACCGCGTTCGGCGCTCATACTTTTCCTCAGGTTGAAATTTGCATGTTAATGAATAGCTTATGCCATGCGAGTGAAATAGAGCAATGCGCTGGTCTCAAAAGTGTAGAACTTGAATAATATGCAGATGCTAAGCGAAGTAGACGTAAACTGGGTTAATGATTGCACGTGGTGGAGAGACTCCTTGAGATAATCTGTCTTGTTGAGCAGCTTAAATTGCTAGCTATGATAATTATGCATTACACCTGTAGATTTTCGGGAGTTCATATACAGGTATTTCCTTTCATTGAGAGCATAAGGTTTGTGTAACGAGCCATTTTTGTCGTTATGATTATGCTAGTATGATTGAAGAGACAACCTGAGACTGCATGTTGTTAATAGAATCGGGAAGACTCACACACATTGAGAGAGAGACAGACACGTAGCTATTATACATATAGCAAGCAGGCCAACCCGGGAACCGTATATTTGCACATATATATATATAAAGACACACACTTTTGTACACAAACATACACACATGCTTGCACGCATGCACACACTTGCACGCTTGCACGCATTCACACCCCCACCCCCCCCCCCCCACACACACACCCAAACACACACACACATACACACACACACACATACACACACACACACACACACACACGCACGCACACACACACACACACACACACACACACACACACACACTCACACAGAGAGTAACTCTATACCCCCATCACCCAACAACACCCCATCCTTTACCCCTTCTCCCTAACTCTCGATACCCCCCTCCCCCCACCCACCCCATCACCCAGCCCTCCCCCACTATCCCCTCCCCCCTTCGCACTCTCATTAAAAAACGGCAACAAACATATCAAGAAACTGACTCATCTTACACAACTGACATTTTTAAAACGCTCCTCCGGGGGCGACTTTACGGCTTTTCACAACTCGTTCACACTTTTACCCTCATGTTGATGAAAGCCTGCAAGGCAGAAGGTTCGCGCCTTGACGCCTCATAAGACGAAATTTATGACCAGCAGTCGGTGTGGAGCGTAATGTATTTGCCGTTTTGTTTCTCGAGTGTAGGACAGACAGAAGTGTGACGAGGGGGAGTACGTTAGCTGTTGCGTTTCAGTGTGTGCGCTGTTGCTGCTATATATAACAATGCATTTACTGTTGTGGAATTGCAGCGTTGTTTTTCTTTTGGTGTAAACAAGATTTTTTTAAATTCAAATTAAGTAGCATGACAAAATGATTAGCAAACAATTAGCGCACAGGAGCTCGAGCAGGAGTTATCTTTCGTAGTTTTTCTCTCTCTCATGGAAACAAAAGGGGTTGGGGTAATAGTTATTGTGCACATACGTTTCGTATCGTGACATGCAGAAGATTATCATGCAGTCACGACACGGTCGGGTGGAAAAGGATTACTTTTAGACACCGACCGTACTCGTGTATATTTATATCGTTAACATAACGACAAAAGCCGTACCTATTCTTTTGCCTTTGAAATCGTGTTTGATTATTATGTGCGACAGACAATGCATGAGTCACAGAGCTATAACATATACAGATCCACATGTTTGGTTCCGTGTTTGCAGGGTCGCAGCGCACTATAGAGTGCAAATAATCTGTTGCCACCACGGGCCGTGGTGTGAGCGTGAATGCTTGCTCTGTTTCCTGTTGATTTTTATCTGCCTACTGATGTAACGAGTAGATTGAGAGAATGTTTTTGATAACAAAGGAAAACTGGAAAACTACAATAAGAGGGAAAGAAAAACAAATGAGAATACCACTGTTTTATTGATTAAACGCATGGCTTGTTTCACAGAAGAAAGAAGGGGAGAGGGGGGAGGGGGGGGGGGGGGGGGAGGGGCGGGTGTGCAGCTAACTGAAAGTCACACGTCGTATGAGAAAATCCGCATTTGTATGTAGGTGTGCATGCATGTTATGGTTGGTGGGTGATGGGTCAAAATCAAGTGTTTAAAAAGATTTGTGTATGTATGTTTGTTGTTGTAAGGAGCGCCAGTGCACGTTGTACATTCGCTGTCGTCTACTGATCTTTTTAGGAGTATTAATTTCGACTGTTAACAAACACCGTTCCCAACAACTTCCTGTTTTAAATATTTTAAATTTATTTAGATAAAACAAAACATAGAAAATCACGTCTTTGTTTTTTTTCTTCCAGATGTCCGCCGGGTCACCCCCCGCGCCCCCGACCGCCCGGGGATGCTGCGAGAATGGCCGGCCCGTGCTGACCGACCCTCACACCGGACAGACGGTGTGTTCGTGCCAGTACAGCCCCACCCTCCTGGGCTACCCCCGGGTACCCCCCGGTCTGGAGTCTGTCTACAACGCGTCGGCCTACGCCGCTGCCGTGTCCCAGGGCTACATGGCTTTAGGAGCTGAGGGTTCCGCCTTCTACAGTCCTCTGGTGAGACTGAAAGATATGTTTTTGTAACTAACCAACCAACCAACCAACAAACAAACAAACAAACAAACAAGGAAAACAGGCAGAAATAAAAGAAAGAAAAAGAACCAAAAACAAGTCGCGTAAGGCGAAATTACTACATTTAGTCAAGCTGTGGAACTCACAGAATGAAACTAAGCGCACTGCATTTTTTCACTGTGACCGTAGTCCACCGCTCGTGCAAAAGGCAGTGAAATTAACGAGCCTGTTTAGCTGCATAGCACGCTTTTTATATTTAGTCAAGTTTTGACTAAATATTTTAACATCGAGGGGGAATCGAAACGAGGGTCGTGGTGTATGTGCGTGTGTGTGTGTGTCTGTGTGTCTGTGTGTGTGTGTGTGTAGAGCGATTCAGACTAAACTACTAGACCGATCTTTATGAAATTTGACATGAGAGTTCCTGGGTATGAAATCCCCGAACGTTTTTTTCATTTTTTTGATAAATGTCTTTGATGACGTCATATCCGGCTTTTCGTGAAAGTTGAGGCGGCACTGTCACGCCCTCATTTTTCAACCAAATTGGTTGAAATTTTGGTCAAGTAATCTTCGACGAAGCCCGGGGTTCGGTATTGCATTTCAGCTTGGTGGCTTAAAAATTAATTAATGACTTTGGTCATTAAAAATCGGAAAATTGTAAAAAAAAATAAAAAATTTATAAAACGATCCAAATTTACGTTTATCTTATTCTCCATCATTTGCTGATTCCAAAAACATATAAATATGTTATATTCGGATTAAAAACAAGCTCTGAAAATTAAATATATAAAAATTATTATCAAAATTAAATTGTCCAAATCAATTTAAAAACACTTTCATCTTATTCCTTGTCGGTTCCTGATTCCAAAAACATATAGATATGATATGTTTGGATTAAAAACACGCTCAGAAAGTTAAAACAAAGAGAGGTACAGAAAAGCGTGCTATCCTTCTTAGCGCAACTACTACCCCGCTCTTCTTGTCAATTTCACTGCCTTTGCCATGAGCGGTGGCCTGACGATGCTACGAGTAAAATGGCATTGCGTTCAGTTTCATTCTGTGAGTTCGACAGCTACTTGACTAAATATTGTATTTTCGCCTTACGCGACTTGTTTGTACCTCTCTTCGTTTTAACTTTCTGAGCGTGTTTTTAATCCAAACATATCATATCTATATGTTTTTGGAATCAAGAACCGACAAGGAAAAAGATGAAATTGTTTGTAAATCGATTTCGGAAATTTTATTTTAATCATAATTTTTATATTTTTAATTTTCAGAGCTTGTTTTTAATCCGAATATAACATTTTCATATGTCTTTGGAATCAGAAAATGATGGAAAATAAGATGAACGTAATTTTGAATCATTTTATAACAAAATAATTTTAATTACAATTTTCAGATTTTTAATGACCAAAGTCATCAATTAATTTTTAAGCCTCCAAGCTGAAATGCAATACCGAAGTCCGACCTTTGTCGAAGATTGCTTGGCCAAAATTTCAATCAATTTGATTGAAAAATGAGGGTGTGACAGTGCCGCCTCAAAGTTTACAAAAAGCCGGATATGACGTCATCAAAGACATCTATCGAAAAAATGAAAAAAAGGTCCGGGGATATCATACCCAGAAACTCTCATGTAAAATTTCATAAAGATTGGTCCAGTAGTTTGGTTTGAATCGCTCTACACACACACACACACGCACAGACAGACACACACATACACCACGACCCTCGTCTCGATTCCCCCTCTATGTTAAAACATTTAGTCATAACTTGACTAAATGTAAAAAGAAGAAGAAACTGCATGAAAAAAAAGCACAAAAGTAGAAACACACAATTACACCAAAACAACACAGACAAACAGACTAACAGGCCACCGTCATGCATAACTGTCACGACTCTGTGCAAACATTGAAACTATTTCAGACAACATTCCATCTCCATGTTTATTTTCGGAAGCACTTCACCTCGAACAAGTCGAAAAGTGAGACAAGTGAAATTGACAAGACAAGCACGGGAGGTCAGGAAATGACAGGTTTTGAAAAGCAGGTCACGTGGTGATATTGACAAGGTGTGTTGTCCCTACCTGCTGGTCGTCGCTGTAAAGTTGACCAGTTCACAGGTGGACACAACTTGTTGACTCTGGATGACCGCCGCGTGTACAGACGTGAAGATTTTCTTGTCTTCGCAACTTTAGTGCCCAGCTTTTTGACTAGAAAGTGTGTGAACACGTGGGTTAGTGTTTCGTATGATGTTTTTTTGTTCGTTTGTTTTGTTTTGTTTTGTTTTGTTTTCTTTGTCACTTTGCATCCCAACTTTTGAGCGAAAATCTGTGGAAAGCAACTGAAATTCGCTCATGCAGTACAGCGTTTTGTTTGTATACGAGGGTTTTAACATTTTTTTTAAATTTTATCTTTTATTTGTTCAGTTGAAGTTTAATTGTATTTTGCTGATTAGTGCAACAGATGTCTTGTAAATGGCAAAGAATTTCACCCAACTCATCTTTTAGAATGTTTGAAAACAAGGTATATGCATGAAGTCACTCATGCTCACAAGTCCGCACGCACGTATTCGCTGCACGACAGGCTTGCACATGAAGGCCGTGAAAGTTGAATGCTCGCCCTAATAGGCTTGAGGTTTGCTGGCCGATGTGAATGCGTGATATATTGTGTAAAAAATTCCATCTCACACGGCAGAAATTAATATGTAAATCGCCGTGAGCTCTTGTGAGAAACGGCGATTAATAAATGTCCATTATTATTATTATCATGATAAGAACTTGTAAAACCTTTAACTATACAGGATGAAATCTTCAATAAGAAAAAAATGAACACGCACACGAGGGTTGTATGAGAACGCAACATTTTATTATAACTGCATGTCCTAACAAAAGCACAGCGGACTATATAGACCGGGAAAAATAGCAACAGCATGAATAGCGCACTTCCTGTATTTTAAACTCAATTTCATGCCCGTTTTATGATCAGTTTCAATGGCGCCGAGGCTCCTTTATACTGAAACAAAACTTGTTTGTTTGCGTATAAATGTGCGCTTTGACAGCGCAAGCAACATCAGCCCCACGTAATTATATAGAGCGACGTACAGATCGAGACAGCCTGAGTGACACTTAGTTTTAGAGACAAAAACATGAAAGAGGTATTTAGGATTCTGATGATGATAATTAGTTTTAACGTCCTCTTAGAACCATTTGGCCTATCTTGGGACAGGGTTTTGGATTCTGTGGACATAGATGGATATAGCAGGTGTTACAATACAATTCAATTCAATGCAATTCAATCAAACTTTATTGTCTGAATGTAACAAACAGAAATTTCCTTTGCGAAATCAAAAAACCCGTTCTGCACTGCACAGAAAGCATGCAACCAGACCACAGGAGCTTGTATCCAATCGCCGGTCGATCATTATTTACTCCTTATTCCATATATTTACTCCTTATTCCATACAGTCTCCTTACTACTACTATTTACTAATAAATAGTAGCAGTAAGGGTAAGCATGCAGCAGTAAATAATAAGCATGCAGGAGTAATTATTTATCGACCGGTGGTTGGATACAAGCTCCTGTGAACCAGACTGTAGAGTTTTGTTATGTGTCCAAGTGGGAGAATGCTCTCATCCCATGTATATGAAAGCCTGAAGAATCTATAGTAATTATACGAGATGCTGTCTACGGGAAGGGAGGCACCTACTCGCTATACACGGAAGATTGCAGTATACTTGGCAAAAGCTACGAACAATAATAGCAGAAGAAATAACACGGCAATATGCAAAAGCCAGGACAGATATATATATATATATACATGTGGTTGTATGCATGCATGGACGTTCATAAATGCGGGGAAGGAAGGAAGGAAGGATGGAAGGAAGGCAGCTTTAAAGACGAAGACGGAGAGATCTGCAAGGGAGATCGTTTATAGGGAATCACAGGAAGTGTCGCCATAAAGCGGGGTTAGCGGCGTGTTAGCCCGGAGGAGATGACAACCCTGGAAAGACACTGGCCCAACCAGACCCCTCAATAGGGATACGCATAGCGCATGAAGAAATTCTAATGCCCCCCTTTTCTTTTGAAGACAGGACAAGCGGGCGATAAGATCTATAACCGCTGTTCATATGTTGTCTGATGAATATTCATGAGGAGGATATCATAAAATGTTCTCTGATCTCGCCATCATCTCCAAGGCAACTGGTGGCTGCTGTTTGAAAACGTTTGTTTTCTTGGCTTCGGAAGTGGGAAGGCATTTTTGGAGGGGTGCATTGTTTAAAGTATATACTCAGTGGAGATGTGCGCGGTGTTGTTTTGCAGCTGGAGATGTTAATGCGATTTATATGGACATCATGGACTGTTGTTTGTTCAATCATTTGGAATGTGGAAAGCGCTTTATCGTTGCGGTTTATGCTTATGTCGTTTTAAATGCAAGCGAGGCGTAAATATATACACACGCTAAAAGATGGGATGGCAGTTTCAGTCAAATCTCTGAAAGAACAATAACAACAACAACAACAACAACAAAAAACAAAACAAAAACACCCCAAAACAACAACAACAACAACAACAACAACAACAACAACAACAACAACAACAACAACAACAACAACAACAACAACAACAACAACAACAATAAATTGTATTTATTATATACATGTATTTTTTCACGCCACCTATTAATTCATTTACCGACCCATTAATGATGCGTTCATGTATTTACTCATTTATCTATTTATCTATTTTCAGGGTTCAAATCCGTACGACCTGAAGGAAAGCGCAGAAGCATGGCGAACCTTGGCCGGTCAGCCCGCTTTCCCCTACGACCCCATGTCTCTCTACCCCTACGGCGCTGGGTGAGTTTTCTCTACTCTTGGTTGTCTTCAACGTTCGCTATGGTCATTTAAAGATAGTTTTAAAATATTTGTCAGCAGAATTGTGTGTTCCGTTTTTTTTTTTTAAAGCAAAAGAGTGATTTGCTTAAATTTAAGTTGTTGGAACAAAAGGCCATTTTCTTTTAAACATTTTTTTTCGTGGACATATATTTTTCAGTGACCTTTCTTTTTGAGCCGCATGAATTTTGTTTCATTGATTTGATCGCTCGCTCAGTAAATCACTCTTTATAAGTAATCATGACCGCACTCACCAGCTCCCTCACTCATTCAGTTGGTCGTTCATTTACTCATTCACTCTCGCGCTTATCAACTGACTTACAGACTGACTGACTGACTGACTGACCTACTGACCTACTGACCTTCTGACCTTCTGACCTACTGACTGACTGACTGACTAACTAACCGACGGACCAACTAACCAGCAAACCACAACCGCTTACCATCACCATCACCAACACCAACAGTTTCACCAACCATCCTCCCTAACAAAAAACGACAGTTAAAAAATGAATAAATATATAAATAAGTTTAGAAACAACAACAAGTTGGCCCAGTCTAACCCCCCACCACTCACCCCCCGGCAGGTACGGGGGCCTTGATTTGAACTCCAGACGGAAGAACGCCACCCGGGAGAACACCAACACCCTCAAGGCCTGGCTGTACGAGCACCGCAAGAACCCCTACCCGACCAAAGGCGAGAAGATCATGCTGGCCATCATCACCAAGATGACCTTGACCCAAGTATCCACGTGGTTCGCCAACGCCCGCCGTCGTCTGAAGAAGGAGAACAAGATGACCTGGTCGCCTAGGAACCGTAGCGAGGACGGGAGCGAGGCTGGTGACAACCCGGACGAGGCTGACGTGGATGGGGAGGGAGAGGGCGGCGGAAGCGGAAACGCCGATGACGTCGACTGCGGGCCGCTCAGCCCTGGCCGTGAGATTGACGTCAATGGTATGACGTCATCCCGACCCTCTTCGCCTCTCTCGCATTCAGGTAAGATTTGTGTTTGTTTGTACGATTTTCTCTGGTTCTTTGATTACTTTTTTTGTTCTTTCCGATTTGTCTGCCTATGTGACCAACCTCAGCCCTGCTGAAAATGTTCTTAATTCCATTTTATTTTGCTTTTACATAATCCAATCGCTTCCAAGCATCATGTGCGGACATTTTTCGATTACGGGACGGTAGCCGCATTACAAGAAAGAGCTAAAGAGAGAGAGAGAGAGAGAGAGAGAGAGAGAGAGAGAGAGAGAGAGAGAGAGAGAGAGAGAGAGAGAGAGAGAGAGACAGACAGAGAGACAGAGAGAGACAGAGACAGAGAGAGAGAGACAGAGACAGAGACAGAGACAGAGAGACAGAGACAGAGGCAGAGGCAGAAGTCATACAGAGCCTTCACACCCTCGCACACACCCTTCCACAGACACTAACAAGGAACTTAGTCGATAAATATCGACAGGGGGCCGACAAATGGTTTAAATGGGAAATGTGTGTATATGGGTGTGGGTTTGAAACAAACAAACAAACCAACCCATGTGAACCCCGGGCCGCAGGCCTTCGATGTAGTGATTGAAAAAAAAGGATGTTCTCAAATGGTTCAATTCTCATTTGGTCTGATTCTCAAATGGTACCGGTATACTCCCCCCCCCCCCCCTTGCCGCAGGCCTAGGAGTAAAATTTTTATAGACACTGACCTTCTTCCCAGGGGTCATTGACCCAGTTTTAGCTATGAGAGGTGGTTCGCCCAGAGGCTGTAGAGTATACTGGGGCGGTCTCTTTGATGTCTTGAGAGGAAACTTGGCCAGGGTAGTACATGCACCAGAACTGGTGGACACCAAGGACAAACATGAAATCGAAGCAGTTTGCTTTCAGAGAGAACGGTCGTCAGCAACTCAAACTTCTCTGTTTTCTTTTTTTTTTTTAAATCTGACTTTCTTTGTGGCCCCCTGACTCCGCCCCCCTCCCTCTGTAAGGACCCCCCTCCACAAGGACCGATTTTTGTCAACATTTTAAAGGTCGCTAGAGAGGGGTTCCACTGTATGACCTAACCGCTACTGGCAGACGGCCTCAATCTTCACGCGCAAAGACGAGATTAATAGGTGCTCGGTTTTGGTATTTTGAATTACATTACATTAAACCTTTGTTGGGTTTCATGGTCATGGCAACAGCCATAATAATATTACATGATGTATAATATCATATTTCAGCATATGTGAATTACATGTCATCATACTAAACTGTCATACATTTTTATTCCTACATTATTCTGATTGATCACAACCAAACCTACTATCATTGGACACATCCAAATGCAAGCGCCTGTTCTTGACAATTTCTCTCTGATCTAAATATAAAATCAGTGCAATTTCCTGGGTCGGGCTTTGCCACAGACACTCACGGTTTGGCCTGTAGGTAAAATGTACAATGTATTTTCTGATTTGTGCACAAAAGCTTTTTTTCTTTTTTCTTTTTTTTAACATAACAATGTTTAATGTCACTGTATGTTTAAAAGACCATGGTCATATTTGTAAAAAAAATGTTAAATTAGAAAATAAATAACATTTTGGTTCATGATTTTTCCTACACCTGTGCTAAAAATAAGAAATAAAAATGTCGGGTATATAAGTCACTCAAATACAGCTAGGTATGAATGGCTCGGTTTGAGTTTGTTGCAGTTGACCCTGCACAATGCGACATATCATGTTTTTGTTGAACAATTTTGACGTCACCCCTCCCATAGGGTGACGTATTTCACAACTTCCTGTGTTACACAAACTCTGTGATGACCAATTTTGACGTCACCCCTCCCATAGGGTGACGGATTTCACAACTTTCTACAGATGAACAATTTTGACGTCACCCCTCCCATAGGGTGACGGATGTCACAACTTCCTGTGTACACAAACTGATGACGTATTTCACAACAAAATGGCGCTGCCCATGGTCAACCTCGAAACTATCCGTATAGAATGGGGGCGTCCTCGCCCCCATAATAAATAGATTGGACAGCAAAAGGACAAACCTGTCGTCGAGGTGACATTGTGTTAGTCTCTGGGCTGACGCCGACTGCTTTTTCTTGCAAGCAATTCTTGTCAACAAGGGACCCAGACATCGTCTTCTTCCCCGTAAAACGCGACTACAAGTTGGCCCCATGCTGTACAATCTATTCATTGATGTCTGCAAAAGTGGGAGGAGCGGAACGGAACAGCTTATGAAGACAATTTCCACGGGGACCTGCTCTTGTGAAACGCCAATCAACTGGACTCTCCTGTGTTTTGAAATTGACTCCGCTCTCTTTGCTTTTTCTTCTCTCTCCCCCCCCCCTCCTTTTCTGTCTCTATCTCTCTTAAAAACTCAGTGAACAGGAGAGGCAGGTTCTGGAAATTGTCGAGAGAATTTCTTTTCTTTCTCTCTTTCTCTCTCTCTCTTCTTTTTTGTTGTTGGCAGTGTAAGGTTTAAAATAATGGAAAAAGAGAGGTACGTTTGCAAAGATCTTCAAAAGAAGAAGTAACAAGTCGCGTAAGGCGAAATTACTACATTTAGTCAAGCTGTGGAACTCACAGAATGAAACTGAACGCACTGCAGTTTTTTCACAATGACCGTAGTCCGCCGCTCTTGCTAAAGGCAGTGAAATTAACGAGCCTGTTTAGTGCGGTAGTGGTTGCGCTGTGCTGCATAGCACGCTTTTCTGTACCTCTCTTCGTTTTAACTTTTTGAGCGTGTTTTTAATCCAAACATATCATATCTATATGTTTTTGGAATCAGGAACCGACAAGGAATAAGATGAAATTGTTTTTAAATCGATTTCAGAAATTTTATTTTTGTCATAATTTTTATATGTTTAATTTTCAGAGCTTGTTTTTAATCCGAATATAACATATGTATATGTTTTTGGAATTAGAAAATGATGAAGAATAAGATAAACGTAATTTTGGATCATTTTACAACAAAATAATTTTCATTACAATTTTCAGATTTTTAATGATCAAAGTCATTAATTAATTTTTAAGCCTCCAATCTGAAATGCAATACCAAAGTCCGGCCTTTGTCGAAAATTGCTTGGCCAAAAATAATTTTAATCAATTTGATTGAAAATTGAGGGTGTGACAGTGCCGCCTCAACTTTTACAAAAAGCCGGATATGACTTCATAAAAGACATTCATCGAAAAAATGAAAAAAATGTCTGGGGATATCTTACCCAGGAACTCTCATGTAAAATTTCATAAAGATCGGTCTAGTAGTTTAGTCTGAATCGCTCTACACACACACACGCACAGACACACAGACACAGACACACACAGACACACACACACACACCCACACACACACACACACATACACACACACACACACACACACACACACACACACACACACACACACACACACACACACACACACCACGACCCTCATCTCGATTCCCCCTCAATGTTAAAACATTTAGTCAAAACTTGACTAAATGTAAAAAAAGAAAACTCGACGAAAGAAGACTGAGGAAGAGCAGGAGAATTCCAAATAATGAAGCGACGAGACACGAACAGAACATCTTTTTTTCCCCTTTTTTTTTGTGTTTTTTTTTTTTTTTTACAGAATATAAGAATAAAAGCAGACATAAGAACGGAAAACAAAATAAACTACAAAAAGTTTTATTTGTTCGGGGAAAAGCAGTACAATTATTGGATAATTGATAAGTTAATACAAAAATTAAGACAGCCCAGTCCAGTCATTTTATCACTATTTAGTCTGATACTGTAAACAAACAATGATTAGCTTACACTTATGATAAACTGTTTGCACCTACTCAACCTAAACCACCGAACAATAAATCATCGTCTGAAGATAACTTTTAACACAAGCGTTCAAGTTGACAACCTGCTCAATCAACACAAATTATCTTGTCGCCTGCGGGAGGAGATTTTTGTGTTAGTTTTTTTTTTTTTTTTTTTTTTTTTTGCTGCGAGGTAACGAGACAAAATCATCTCTAACAGATGAGAAATTAGAAGTTTGAAAGCTAAACTCTTTCAATCCTCACTGCAACATAATTTTCTCTTCGGGGACAAGTAATTAATGGTTTGAACTGTTAACTCTTTCCATGCGGAGAAGACCAAATGAATAAGAGCTGAAGTCAGTGACTGAGGCTTGACTCGATGGCGCAGCGGTATGAATTATTGAGAGCCAATCGCCGAGACGGTCATTGGCTTGACAGGGGGGAGGGTGTGTGTGTGTGTGGGGGGGGGGGGGGGGGGGGTGGCAGAGAGAGAGAGAGAGAGAGAGAGAGAGAGAAAGAGAGAGAGAGAGAGAGACAGAGACAGAGAGAGAGAGAAAGAGAGAGAGAGAAAGAGAGAGAGATTGTGTTTGAAAGCACAAAGGCAAGCCGTACTTCGGAATAATTCTGGGAAATAAAGTCATTCGAATTCAACAAAGCTCGTCTAACGAATAAGGAGTGAGGGAAACATAAACAAAGTTAAGAACGAATGGGCTGATTAGAGGGCAAAAGTAATGTGTCTTCATGAGGCTTCAATTTTTGTTGACACTTTTTTCTCTGCAAAAATGCAGTACTAAAATCAATATCATGAATGAACCACTACATCGTTTTCATTGCCCGTGCCTTTGCAAATCGCTAAATCAAAAAGCCAAGAGTAAACAAGACACAATTAGATTTTAGAAAACAACGACGACAAACACAATATATAATCCATCCGAAGACCGTGTTCAATCATTCACAGCTGAGTTTTAACAGCACTTTCTCCCTTCAGTCACAAGGACGGTGTTCACCAGTCCAACGGAATTAATAACTCATAAGTAAATTAATAACATTTTCCGCCTCTTCGTTATCTTCCCACGCTGGTAGCGAACGCACACGATGATTAAACAGGAGTCAAACTAATCAAGCGAGTCCGCCTACGTCAGCTGATAGCCACGCTCGTGTTAATCCCACATTAATTATAAGCAAATTAAGAGATCCGTAGCTTTGTTTTCTGGTGCGTTTAGGTCATAAACCTATAATTATGGCCACCGCAGAAGTGTATATATAGGGTCTGCATGTTGATCCGCTCTCCCCTATACTACCTATATACTTGAACGATGTGCACAAACTCTGTAAGACTCACATCATGTTATCATTTTATTTTACACATCGGTTGATAGGTTATTGAAAGACAGAACTCACTCAAAAAGATCCTTAGCTATGTTTTTTAGTGAACGACGAAGAAGAAGAAGAAGCTATGTTTTTTGATGCTCCGCTCTCACCTGCAAGTTGATTTTTAATTGTGTTTAAAAAAAAAAATATTGTGACAGAAGGCATGTAAAAGATGATAAAGTCTCCCCAGTTCTTGTAATTCAGCGCATCTGTCTTTCTGTCACATGAAGCCACTCAGTGCTTGAACTCTGTTTTTCAACTCGGTGCTTTCCGTCTGTCTGTCTGT
The DNA here is from genome assembly GCF_037325665.1 of Littorina saxatilis. NCBI lineage: Eukaryota > Metazoa > Mollusca > Gastropoda > Littorinimorpha > Littorinidae > Littorina > Littorina saxatilis. Next base: position 50,370,227 of record NC_090245.1, on the reverse strand, counting down.
CTGTCTGTCTGTCTGTCTGTCTGTCTGTCTGTCTGTCTGTCTGTCTGTCTGTCTGTCTGTCTGTCACCCCCCCTCTCTCTCTCTCTCTCTCTCCCTCTCTCTCTGTCTCTCTGTCTAGACCCCCCCTCTCTCTGTATCTCTCTCTCTCTCTCTCTGTCTCTCTCTCTCTCTCTCTCTCTCTCTCTCTCTCTCTCTCTCTCTCTCTCTCAGTTTCTCTTTCACTGCCTCGCCTGATCTTCACCTGTTCGTTTTCTCTTCCACTCTCTTGACACTACATATGTATCAGTTTTATATCCTTCGATCTCGCATGTCCAGCGCCTTATTGTCGCCATACCGGCATCGTCCACCTCCTCCTTCCTGATGCCCTGTGATGCCACCCGATAAAAAGATCGCCCTTTGTCCAAGGGCGGAATAATCGGGTAGCGGGTGCATTCACCCGTGCGTGGCTGCATCATTCATGTGGGAATTTTGTTCCTTCCCTTTTCTCGTTTGCCTCTGCCGCGAGGTGGCGCCACCCGTCGGCCTTGTTGCACGTGCAGGCTGAGGGATTCTGGGAAGGGGGAAGTTAGCTGACTTGACCACCCGTGAGTGGCGTGAGCCGCCTTTCGTATTGCTGAAGGTGTTTTAATTCACTTCTGCGATGAGTGCCATGACCTAATTTTTTAAATGTTGTGTGTGTGTTGAAAACTGTAGCTTTCTGCAAGGGGCAACTACATGATGCAAATGATACAAAAGATGTTTTATTCATTTATTTATGCATTTTGTTTTGGTGGTGGTGGTGGTGGTGGGGGGGGGGGGGGGGGGGCGGGGTAGTGATATATATTTTTGGTCAACATTTTTAAGGCCGTGAGACTGACTTGCTTACGAAAACGCTGCTCTCTTTTGGCAACCATAGCTCCCATTTGATTTACTTTTTTTTTGGCTGATAAAAAGAGGAAAAGTAAAGGTTTTAAATCACGATTTTGAGTCTCACACACACATTTCAATACATGTTAGTTTTGCTTGGTTTATTTTTTTCTTTACATGTTGATATTTGTTTTGTATTTACTTTTTGATGTATATTTAAAAAAAAAAAGTAGGGTGAATTCTTTATTGTTATTAATTTATCTATTAACGTATTCACGTACATGTGTTTCACAAGAAGAATTTTTTTAATTTGTTTCAATAACTCATGCAATCATATTGCTTATCATGTATACAAACTGACCTCATCAGCCATCCGAATCTTTGCGAAATGTTGACATTACCGAACGAATCAAGTACACAATTGCGTCAAACAAATAAGTCTCTGTATACACACCACACGATGAAGTCGTAAGTGAACTTTCCTGTTCAAATTTGCAGATCAGTGTAAATACAATACATCTCAATAACTGATTTTTCTCTAAATCTGCAACATGAACCAAACGGAGGGGAGATAATTCATATCGTCTCCGATGTAGGGGAGAGTGTCACGAACGACAAACAGCGTAATCCCTTGTATCACACTGTATGACAATGTGACACCGTTGGACCCATACATTTCATCTCTTGTATAGCCCCCGAGTAGATCCACGGAGTCTCTTGTTTGTTGCTCTTCTGCCAATCATCTGTGGCAAAGGGAATTAACTTATCAGCGTAGAAGTGAGATTTGATCTGAAGAAAATCTGCGCTGCGGTGGATTGGTTTGGAAAAGATTTGGAGAGTTTGTCCCAGTTTCGGTGATAAGACCATGTCCCTCTTCCTGTCAGTCTGACTGATAGACTCGGAATCCTCACTGATCAAGTTATGAAGTGATAAGGTTTATGATGGCTACGGTATGTAGCTGTCCGATTGATGGATCAAATAACTCTGTTGGTAGAGCACTGGACTTGTGATCGAAAGGTCGCAGGTTCGAATTCGGGCCGGGACGGACACGGGTCAACTTTATGTGCAGACCCAGAGACGGAAGCCATGTCCCACCCCCGTGTCATCACAATGGCACGTAAAAGACCTTGGTCATTCTGCCATAAGTGCAGGTGGCTGAATACACCTAAACACGCAGACACTTGGGTAGCGCGACTCCGTTGCTGCTAGCTTTCCATTGGGAGGAAGCGACCCGAATTTCCCAGCGATGGGACAATAAAGTAATGAAACTTTGTTCATAGAAATCGTGTTGATTTCTTGACGTGACGCACCCGTTGGAATATTTATATATTTGTATAAAAGCCTCGCAAAAGATATAAGCTTCCGGTAGACTTGAGATTTAAATATGTTGTTGTTCTATTTGCACCACTTACCCCTATATAGATAATGGTTTATTGATAATGTAAGATTTGCTTTTTTAGTCGCTCTTTTGTTTGTTTATTTGCTTTAATTTCTAATTTTTATTTATCTCTCTTTCTTTCATTTGCATATGTGTTATGTTTATTGTACCTCTTCATAAACTAGGTGATTCATAGAACAATCGAAGTTTTCGTTTGATTCGTTCATTTTTCTTTTCTCGGTGCAAAGCAGTCAAAGGAATGATTTTTTCCCCTCAGATTTGTTAACGCCTCATTGTAAATAATATCATTCTGTTTATCTCACATTCCGTAAGGATGGCACGTGCGCTAAGCTTCCAGCGTGCAATAATCTAATGATTAATAACCTTCAGATGTCAGCCGCTAATACTTCCAATCGAACATTCGAGGGCTGGTATATAACATATGGGAGCCCGATTTAACATACGGTAATTCCGCGTACAACATACACAAAACACCATTTTATGTCCGCTTGTTAGTGCACGACCGCGACTAATTATTCACTTAATCAACCCATGCGATGATTACCTGTGCGGGGCCTGCTTTGCATAATTAATACAGAGTCGTTGTTGATTGAACTCGTTTTTATTGCGTCAAGCGACATGTTTTACTTGTCACGTAATGCGTGCGCATGCAAATATTTAGGTCAGCCACTTATATCTGTGGCTGCTGCTAATTCGTCTTCATTTTTGTCTGATTAGTTTAATTTATTTGTCCAGTTTAGCAGAAATGCTAATGAGCTTGACATTGAGCGGGAAGCTCAACTGATTGTTTGTTAATTGTTTATTTTTGGAAATATTTATGTATGAGATAAGTATTGCAAAATCTACTCAAAGAACTATACGAGGACTTAATATAGAACATTTTAACATTGAGCATTTTGCATGTCGTCCCTTTATTACGTTTTTATCCATTTTGAGGGTACATTTTTATGACGTTTTGCTGATCTGAAAAATAAATAAATACGAAGTACAACAAAAAACATTATTTTATGGTGACGCACCTTTCGCCTTGCAATAAAAAACATACATTCACAAAACTGTCGAATGTGAAATACCGGTCCAATTAATCATTATAAAAAAAGTCACTTATGTTCAACTATTTTTTATATGCACAAGTCTAAGGGCTTTCGATTTTGTGGCTACTATATAAATCAAGCGTGCACCGATAAATATATAACAAAATTTAAAAAACTGCTTGAAGATAGTATTGCTTAATCAAGTGTGGAGGCGTCTAATCAGGCATTTAATACCCCCTGTGATAAAGTATGCTTCACTGTTTATGCATGGCCTTAGGTGATACACGTTTAAAAGTTAATTTTTGACGTTTATATACATCATGTTAAAGAGGCAACATTCCTTTTGGGTCCTCATTTTCAATTTACAAATCTGTAGGCGTTCACATCCGCCAGGTCTACTGAGACTGTGCTAATAATTGTACAGTCCGCAAAGCAAACTGCGTGACTAACAAGCAATTCTTGATCAAAATTGAATAAATAAATTATTACATAAATAAGGGATACATAAATACAAAAAAAGGTAAACCATCTAGTAAAAAAAAGTTCAAACTATATTAATTTTGGACGTCAGCATCAAAAGTCAAGAATATTTTTGCAATTTTGTTTTTAAATCTTTTTTTCAGTCATGTGTACGATCTGATTGTATTTCTTGGGGTCCGAACACATCTTTTGTACATAGAATTTCTGCGTGAATATTTTTGTTTGTAAGTAAATAAAATAAAACGAATAATAAATTAAATTAAATAAAATGAATAAGATAAGCAAAATGATTAGGAAGAATTGTGACACCCACTGCATGCAGAAACAATGCACAACATACCAGTTAATATACACAAGCAAAAAGAGAAGGGGGGTGGCGGGAGGGGGGGGGGTGTGTGGGGGGGGGAAGGGGGGGGAGGGGTGGTCACAGTGTGCAGCTCACTGAACCTCGAATATACAAACGAATAAACGATTAATTGAATAATTGAATAAATAAATAGATCAAAGGAAAACTAAACAAAGAAATACCATCCAAAAGAAAGATCATCGGACAAAATAAACGGCGACAACCATTTTAAACCGGTTCGATCCGCATTAATTCACGCGTACACATACATTGTTTTTATTCTTTCTTGTCTTTTCTTACAATCGCTTTAGGCCCGCAGGCTGTGCATGTTGTCATCTTATGTAGGAGCTGCGTTTTTATGTGTCTTTAGGCGATTGAATGATGCGTCGTATAATATAAGGCTTATATCCCCCGGGACAGCAGATGTCTGCTTTGTCCAATGCCTGACGATTGTTGGCTGATACACTGATTGAGCGGGATATGAATACAAATAAATCGATACCGCTTATGGGAAAATGATTGCTGATCCGTGTCGGTGCACACATGTTTGTGTAATATATCCAATACGCACGTAAGACCCCACACACACGATTGGTTTTTAAGATAGGTACATAGAGAGAGAGAGAGAGAGAGAGAGAGAGAGAGAGAGAGAGAGAGAGAGAGAGAGAGAGAGAGAGAGAGAGAGAGAGAGAGAGAGAGAGAGAGAGAGAGAGAGAGAGAGAGAGAGAGTTTTATAATCCTTTGAACCAACCGTATTACAATTTTGTTGATAACAATCAGTGTTTGTTTTTAAAATTGTGGATATTTAAGTCTTTTGCTTAGGCGAGGATTTGAAATCTCTGCTCTGCTTATTTTTGTACTCAGTATAGTACACGGAAATGGTGCACATAAAACAACTTTTCTTCAGCATGACTCTTTATCACACACTTTATTTGCTAAAATCTGAACACATTTTCACGCCGTTAAAACAGTTGCAAATGCATATAAGATACACAAAGCGCTAAACTCTGCATCACAATAACTTTTTAACTAAAACGTGTAAACTCTCTTCGCGAAATTAGAACGAATACATGTAAGACACACACAAACGCTGATCGCAGTATAGTAAGGTTTCTTCTTCGCGCAGGAACAGATTCATATATTTATACAAAACACAAAAAAACGCTTCCTCGAGTCACTGAGTCGAGAAACAAACAAGACAAAACTTCTCCGCAGCGTTTAGACATTTTAGGAATCTCGTTCTCCGTTGTTGCAGAAAGCAAAGAACCACGCAGGCAGTCTTCAGAGTTTAAAAGTTGCTTAGAAAAACTACACAAAACTTCTCTTTCGTCTGCCGCTGAAAGCAAGACACGCGCCCCCTTCGGGCCGGAGGCTTCACAATGATGAAGTGCGGAAAGGAGATGAAATATTCTCCTGTCGGTTACCCATGTCGATTTCAACACATGAAATAACAACAGAGAAGGACCGAGGCGCGCGCGATATGCGCCTGGAATGCGCCAGCACGCTTTCAGAAAAAGGGCTAAGTGAGAGATTTGTGGAAAGTGTTTTTTCCTTCTCTCTGTCTCTCTCTCTCTCCGTGGCGGTTCTGTGCTGAAAGTGCCAGAACTGAGCAGGAAGATAAAGTTGTCCTGTTGGGAGAGAGAGTTGAGAGACATACTACAATGTTTGGCCAAAGCGACAGAACTTGTTTTTCCGACGCGTTTCCCACATGGCTGAAATAGTTCATCGTTATCGCGTTGTATACTGCGAATGATAATGCAGATCTTTTAGGAATTCAAATACTTTTCAAGTTTGAGCGCCTTTCTTAAATAGTGATAAGATATGTACACCGCTATTCTGGACGAAAGATTGATGATCTCTGGATGTAACGGAATGTGAATGTGTTTCTGTTTTATATTTTACAAGAGCATTGACAATTGAAACATACTTAAAATATTAAAGTGATCGTGACGCAAATACACAAAGGTTTGATCAGAAATATTGATAGCAACACAAAATGTAATTTAATGTAATTTGTTTAATTTGTTTAATTTAGAAATCCACTAACACACTTCTGTCTATGTTTCTGTTTGTCTGTGTTTCTTTGAAACACAAGTATTACAAAAACCACTTACAAACTGCTGTACTTTACTATTTGCTGTCTTTGTGCAGGTAACGAGGCAGACGCCAAAGAAGGCATCATCAACGTAGACGAAGACTCGTGTTCCAGTTTCAAGGACTTCAAGGACCACGACCTCAGCCACGACGACGACGACGATGACGACGATCACCACCACCACCACCACCACCACAGCAAGAGAATGTTCAGAGACAGATCTCCCCTTAGAGGGGAGGACAGAGAGAGGGAGAGGGAGAGGAGGGAGGGAGGTCCACCTTCCTCCACCCCTACCTCATCCCACAGTGCTGAAGACAATGAGGCGGAGGAGAAGAGAGAGAAAGACAGTAGTAGTGGTCATCCTTCAGATCGTATCAGAGGTCTGAGCTCCACGAACAGTTCTGGGGTGGACAGTCGAGACTCGAGCGTCCCCCCTCCCCCTCTTTCAGCGTCTACCACTACCTCCTCCTCCACACCCTCCTCCACTTCATCCTCAACTTCGTGTACCCCTACGCGGCCAAAAATCTGGTCCGTGACGGAATTCCTGCACCCGGCCTCGTCTACGTCATCCTCCTCTAGTCCCAACACGTCATCGTCCATCACGTCATCGGCCATGTCCACGTCACAGGCAGCAATGATGACGGCAGCGGCTGCGCGGGCGGCCATGTTGGCCCAGGCCGCCAACAGCGAGGGGCGCGGGCCTCCCCCTGGACCCTTCCCGGCAGGCATGAGGCCCGCCGCTTTGAATTCTGGGTACCTCTACCTTCCGCCCGGCGCTGCTTCGGCCGCTTGGGCTGCAGCCGGAGCTCGCTTCGGACATTTAGGGAGCTACCCCTTGTCTCTTTCCCACACCACTCTGTCCTACCCCTACTCCCTCTCCTCACACGCACAGAGCAAGGCCTCTCTGGACGGTCCAGCGGCCGCGGCGGCCATGAGAGGCCTGAGTGTGGAGGCCCTGAGAGAGGCCCACATGGGCAAACTGTCCGCGGCGGCAGCGGCAGCAGCTGCTGCTGCGGGTCATCATCCTGGTCGTCCCAACGGCTCGCTCTTCTCCCCTGCACGAGATCTGGATGGCCTCCGTAACCCTGGTGAGTTATACACGTAGTATGATGTTTATGGGGAGAACTATGGGTTGTTGTTGCGGTTGCTGTTGCTGTTGCTGTTGTTGATGTTGTTGTTGTTGTTGTTGTTGTTGTTGTTGTTGATGATGGTGGTGGTGGAAGTTGTGTTTTTTTGGATGTAGAAGGGGAGCGGTAAAGCAGGACAAGGAAGTGTGTGACAGTGTGAGCTTTGTCTGAGTTTGTGTGTGTGTGCGCGCATACTGCTTGATTTGACACAGCAGTGTACGTCAGTTCTGTGCATATATATGCGCGGAAGTGTCTTGAACATTGGAGCTAAAGTATGCAGCATTCAAATAACCAGCAACTGAATCTGACCCCTCTTTTACTCACAACGCACTTCCACACCCGTCTCTCGCCAATCCACTACCCCCCCCCTCCCACTTCCTCCTGCCAAGAGAAAAGAACGGGGAAAATAGAGAGAGATAGAAATTAAAGAACGCGATCGAATCATAAGAAATAAAAACTCAACTGACTTCAGCGTAACGCTTTAAAGTCCGATTTTGCATTCCCATTTGCTTTCGGTGCACAAAAAAAAGAAAGAAACACCCTTTAAAAAAATAAAAAGAGACAGCCTCTTTCCGCGAAATGTTCAATCAAGCTCAAGCAAACCCCAGACAGCGGAAAAATCCAAACAGGCGTTAAGATCACCGTTCTAGTTACCCTTCCCGAAAACCCTCCCCGCCCCAAACGGCAATAAAACAGCCTCTAAATCGAATGTAACCCAGATTGAACATTCCAAATAGCACGTGTAAACCCCTTCTGGCCGCCCCTGCCGGAAATGACATCAAAGGCCACTTCCGGGCCAAGAAAAGCTGCTCGTGGTCGCTGCCACGGCCGCCATGTTCACGCTTACATGCTGATGAACTCTGGGAAGGACACGTGATATCAAAAGACGCCATTGAACGGCGGAAACGTTTGAGGGACGTCTGGGCCTCCGCTTGGTTAACTCGGCGCTGATATTGGAAAGGGGTTGTGATGGTTCCATTAGGGCCGCGAGGTTTAGGGGGAGCAGCGAGGCGGTATGACGTGACAATTTGTACAAAAGGCCCGGGTCTTGGCCGTGTCAGGGAATGGCCGGGAGCTTGTGAGAGGCTAAACAGAGAGAGAGAGAGAGAGAGAGAGAGAGAGAGAGAGAGAGAGAGAGAGAGAGAGAGAGAGAGAGAGAGAGAGAGAGAGAGAGAAAGAGAGAGAGAAGAGAGAAGAGAGTGAGAGAGAGAGCTAGAGGAAGGGGGGGGGGGGGCAAAAGGACCACAGTGATTAGACAGCAACATTTCTGAGAGAGTTTCTGCTCTCTCTCTGCCTTCCTCCTCCCACCCTCTCCACCCTCCCCCCTTTCTCTCTCTGTCGTGATTTCAGCGTTATGTTGCAATGAACACAATTGTTAATGACTGATTGATTAAGACATTAAAACCCCGTCCAAATTACCTTGTTGATCAGTCAGACTCATTTCAGGGGAGGCTGGTATACAAATAGAGGGTTGATTATAAAAAAAAAAGTAAACCCAAAACCGCCCAAATAATTATGCTAAAAACCGAACTGGAGACTGCATCCATGGAGTCAGTTGTGCACGACTCAGTCGACAAAGCAACGACTTCAGTCCGACTCATTTCTATCTATCACTGAGGGGGAGGCTGCATGGCCGAAACTACTGGGAGGGTTGCCCGCCCCGAGTCGCTGTTCATTTCCTGTGGGTTCCTGATATTGGCCACCCGCCTGATCCGCGAGGCTGATTGCTCGCTTGCCAAACAATGAAAACGACAAGCCGGCAAACTGACAAGAGGTGTACCTTTCGATCTGCTTAATCCTACAGTCTTGGAAGGGAAGGGAAGGATTTGGGAGGGAGGAGGGTTTGGAGAAAGAGAGGGGACACACGGAATGGGGCGAGGAGGAGAGTTTGGGGGAGGGGGGGGGAGATGTGGAAAAAGAGAGAGAGAGAAAGATAGAGAGAGAGGGGGGAGGGAGGAACAGAGAGGAGGGGAAGAGAATAAGAGAGAGGGAGAGAGAGACATAGATAGGGGGATGAGGGGGGGGGGGGGGGGGGGCGGGGGGAGGGCAGACACTGCCGCCTTTTTTCCTTTCTCTTAGCCCTGGCTGATTGAAAACGGGATATACTTTGCAAGGTTCTCCCCTCTCTCTCTCTTCCCCTCGCCTCCCATCACCAAACCCAATACTCCTCTCTATTTCTGGTCTTCGTCTTCTGCTGCTTATTCCGCTGCTCTGGAATCATTTGTATGCGGCTGCACACTCGCACCGATTTTCTCTGCCGATTTTCTTGCGTCCTCCTTTCGAGAGCAGAGTTTGTGTGTTTTTTGTCCAGCTAAAGATGCATGGGAAGACAGTGGCTGGGAGTGTTGAAAGTGAACATTATGACAAAAGCGAAAAGTGAAAATTAAGAGAAATTATGAAAATAAAAATGAACATGAGTGGTAGATGTTTTAACACACAGTAGCACTCCCGCACGCTAACGTGCACGCACGCACGCACGCACTAACGCACGCACGCACGCACACACGCACGCACACATGCACGCACGCACATGCACACATAGGAACATATCAAGAATAGCCTAAGTAGGAAACCGACCATAAACAGAATCAAAACAATAATTTCAATTACAGCACTGTTACACACAAAAAGGGTGTTCCAGCATAAATGACATGCAGAAATAAATAGAAAACTCGTCCGGTTAGTTAAGACGATTTATTGAAATATTTGCCAAAATTCAATGCCGCGTACATGTAATTATTGTGATGGAGCACTACAAGCTAAGCTTATAATAACTCATCCACTTCATTGCTCTTGTCGATTTCTCCCCGTCAGACGTCACAATATTATTCAAAAACTGCCTGTCTCCCTTTCCCCAGCCTATTGATTTCTTTTGTGGTGGCTTTCTTTCCATTCTTTGTTCCCCAGTCCTGCTAATCGCAGAAAATTATTCACAATTCATTCCCCTATCTCTGCTTCGCACAGCTCGCGGAAAACCCCGAAGAGCCGCGATTGAAAAATATGCAAAGTAGGATGTCTGGCGCATGCGCCGTGAAGCTCGCATCTAATACCGGAAGTTGAGAAGCTGTCGCGGAGGATTTCCGGTCTCAAACCAGCAGTTTGTTTTTCTACAGAAGAGTTTTGTTTTCGATCGATTTT
>NC_090245.1:50329762-50349762 GCF_037325665.1 Littorina saxatilis | reverse complement strand
GTTTGTTTCTGTGTTTCTTTCTGTCTCTCTGTCTTTCTTTCTTTTTGTCCTTTCTAATAGTCTCACTGTTATTTACAGTTTAAGTACTGGTCCTATGTTTGATCCTTTCGGTAGTTATAGCACTGAATTCTCACAAATCAGCCAATTAGTTTGTTAATATCACATCGTGTGTTTGTCTTTTTGCTGTATTATTATTTTTCATATGCATTTACAGCACATATGTTTTTGTCACTCTCTATCTGCTCCTTCCCAGCTTGTTCTTTGTCTGTGGATTCCAACAAAAAAGAGGTCTTTGTTATTTAATGTAACGAGGGGTCTATAATTCAAGATTGTTTTAGAATGATACTTTTATTACATTTGCTGAATCTGCGTTTTTCGCGAACCCGGCCCGATAAAAAATAAAAGAAATGTCTTTTCAGAAGTTCCAATCATTTTTGAATATCTGCCAAGCATTGAGTAAATATTCTTCGCAAGACTGACAGCAGATGAATGCAGTTTTAGAGCATGCAGAGAGACGGGATTACATAGGTAAAGCTTGTGCGCCGCAAAATAAGCTGGCCTCTGTGCATTTTTCACATAACAAGCAGTTTCATTCATTGAACAGAGACACGCACTCTTTTCACAAAGAAAAGGTTGCAAAAAAAACCCCACCCACCTAAGTACTTTCTACTGTTTCAACCCTTTGACAGGACGTGCAAGAGTTCGTTCACGGGAGATCACTCATCATTATCACCTTTCAGAAAAAAGAAAACAAAGTTCACCAGGTGACTTCTTCAATGGGGCAAACAAATTCCTACCATTCATCCTCAACCGTTTGAACCCGAGACAGAACCAAACTGTGAAAGTTTGATAGGTATTGGCGAAAACAAAGAAGAAAAAGAAAAGAAAGAAAAACAAAGAAAACAGAAAAATTAAAAGAGAACGGGAAGGAAGACGGAACTAAATATTTAAAAAAAAATTGTTACAAAACTATATTTAACAACAAGGTGTACAACATTCTACAGTTCATTTCCACGGGAAACCGACAAGAATATCCTACCTCAACGACAGAGAGCTAAAGAGAGAAGAACACGAAAATAATACCTGCATGGAACCGTGTTGTCGGTTTCCGGCCAAACTTACATGCGAGTATCTTTCTCTGTCAGTCTGACAAATCGCTGGCAGGTGCTTTGAAATTGACAAGTGGTTTGGTCCCGCAGGCTGAAAGTGAGCAGACCGTTTTACAGTCAGTGGCACGGGGAAAAATGAGAGAGAGAGAGAGAGAGAGAGAGAGAGAGAGAGAGAGAGAGAGAGAGAGAGTGTTGGGGGCTAATTTGTGGCAGTTTCCAGGCGAGTTGAAATTGATCGCCTGTCATATTTCGGCGTTTAAATAAACTGGGTGTAAAACGGTCGCGTGGGTTCGTGAGGGTCGAAGTTGTTTGGGAAAGAGAAAGGCGAAGAAGAATCAAGAGGTTTTTTATTTTTTATTTTTATTTTTTGTAATGTATGTGGGTGTGTGTGTCTAGTTGAAAGCGGCTTGAGGGGAGAGGAGGCGGGGCATGGACAGGAGGGCATGGAAGAGGGAAGGAAAGATGTACTTTCATGCCATTTTATTTCCATACACAGTCTACTTCCCCCACTCACCGCCCCACCCAATCTTACCCTATAGCCCGCCTCATCGCCGGCTAATCTCTCTGTCTTAAAAACAAATAAACAATCAAACAAACAACAACAAACAGAAAAAAATATAACCAAACAAATACGCATTGAAACATACATGCACACAGAGATGCTGACGAGTTTAAGGCCCACTTTTTCCGGTTAGTCACTACATTACTTTCACAAATGTAAGCATACAACAAACCTTGAAACCCCTCCCCTCCTTGGATTCTTCTTTTGACCAAAATGTTTTTGTAAGCAAAAGATAAAGAAATAAAAAAAGAAGAAGGATATACAAAAAAACACACACGCAAATATACAGCTAGACATGCAGTCAAGAAGCCGAAAAAGTAAGAGAGGAAAAAAAAAAAAAAAAAATTCCAAGAAAAGAAAAAAAGAAAAAGAAACCAGAAAAAAATTCGCATAACACACATATTAATAGAACTCGCGACAGCGAAGGATATCACTTCATATTGCCTCGTTTACTGCCCTTCCTATAACCTCCCTTTAACGATAGTTCCCACTGCGCATGTCTGCCCGATGCACCAACATGGCCGAGTGTAAACTCCTCAATAACGACCCGAAATAAAACAAAAATATTTGTTTCACTTCTCATTCAACTTTTCGCAACTGTCAATCTTTGTCGACAAAGCTCCTACCTTTAAGTGCTGCCATAAACAGCGGGCTGTTTGTTTATGAGTAGCCATAAACGTTTTTACTGTTCCTTTGAAGTCCAGTGCTTCAATCCATAATTTATGTTATTATGCTTGCAAGCGCGCCATTATGGTCCATTGTCGAGGGGTTTATGAATATTGAAAAGAATGTTTCAATTTCATTCAGTAGTGCAGACCATGTCGAGGGTTTTCTTGCATTGATATTTGTAGCTGAGAGGTATTATAGAGATGCGTGATGTTGGGATAGTGAAGGGAGTGCGCTGTGTATACGTGTCTTCGGTTTTGGTCAATATATTGAGACACACTTGCTATCAATTAATCGCTATTCTGAAATTACTATTTTTAAAAAAAATGTCCACATTGATATTTCATACACCTCCAAATTGATGAAATAGCTGAGTTCATATCTCCTTCTTATTTCGTCAGATAAATCCACGCGTTGGATGAGTGTTCAAAATAATGTAATTAAACATTAGTCCATTGCATTCCGTTAACCCTAAGCATTAGATCCAACAATGATATTGATTAGCCTACGTCGCGACACTGATAATTTATATGTTTTCACTGAATTGGTGTCCCTAGCGTATACAATGTCAATTTTGAAAGAAAAAAACCCAATAATATAATGGTTAATACGGGCCTGGTTTTACAGCACAACTCAGCTAACCTGACAATTATTATCCTTCCCTTAATACAGCTGTTATCTCCGTTCCCTCAGCCTATCATTTCTGTCAACTGTTCAAGTGCACCTTGCTTTAGAGTTTCAGGCATGTTGTTTCTCATGTCCCCTCGTATTTGTTTCAGGCTCAGCGGTCTCGCGAGAAGGGGCGTGACCGGGCGAGAAAACCACACACACTTTGACAAACCGAGACAGATGGCAGCCACGGCGCATGCGTCAGAAGAAGGAAGAGAAAGGTGTGGAGACAGGAGGAAGACTTTTTTTTTTTTAAAAAGCAGGAGCATTCTAAGGAAGGAGATTTACCCGTGTGGGTTCACCTGTACTGCCTGTACTTTGATGTGTAAAAACAATAGAAGCGGTGAGACTGAGTGACTGAACGATTCAGCCTGTCTTATTGAAAAAACAGTTTTCTAGAGGAAGAGATTGGACTTTGGGTTCGCTGTCCCAACTCTATAGTTTGTATCCGTAAAAACACTGAGAAGCGGAGAGACTGAGTGACTGAAAAATGCAGCCTGTTCTATCATGAAGAACATGAGCAATCTAGGGGAAGAGATTGACCCCTTGATTCATCTGTCACAACTCTGATTTGTAAACATAAAACAGCAGAAGCAGTGAGAGCGATTGACTGAAAAATTCAGCCTGACCTATTATGAAGAACAGTATACTCTATTAAGGGGAAGAGATTGACTTCTAGGTTCGCCTATCACAACTCTACTTTGATTTGTAAAAAAACGAAACAGTAGAAGAAATAAGACAGATTGACCTAAAAATTCAGCCTGTCCTATCCAGGTTTCCCAATTGCTTCGTTTCCGGCCGATTTATGTGGAGCACGTGATGCGCACAAACAAATATTGGCGGTCAAGAAGTGTCGTCTGCGCAATGATCGCGGCGGCTTTCTTGACCGCCAAGGACGACCACGCACGTTGTGAGACGTCATTCGTTAGACCTCAATTGAAGAAATATATAATTAAAGAGGAAAAGATTGACCTCTAGGTTCACCTGTCCCAACTTTAATTTGATTTGTGTTAAAACAAAACAGTGCGAGTTATTTACTGACTGACAAATTAAGTCTGGCATACTGACTTTTTGAAGAAGAGAAGTATTTACTGTGAACAGATTGACCTCTGTTGTTTGTTCCGTCTTTACTTTGATGTGTAAACACAACATTGTAGAAGAGGTGGGGCTGAAAGATTGAAAACAAATCAGACTTTCCCATTGTGTATACAAAAGAAAAATTAGTATATGTACAAGTTATGTTTGTTCCAAACTGGCCACGTGACTGAAAGAAATATTCTGATGATAATTTCGTGTGTACGGAAAGTGAAACTGATCACGTGAAACTCACCATGACAGGAGAATGCAAACCATGACAGAAAATTATCTAAACAGTTTTTTTAAAAAGAGAAATTGCGTCAAAGTTGCCACGAATGAACAACAAAACACACATGCAGGCTTTGCATGAATGACATAGTGTTTTCTTTATACTGAGATGCATTTACTGGTGGAAAAAGACACTCACACCGTGAGTTGACACTGAGTGAAAAGTACGACTGGCAGTCCTGCATTGCTTCGTAATGCGATTATTTCTTATGCTTGGGTTCTACGCTCGACATCACCCACACACACACACGCACGCACATACAGACACACTGGCACACACATAGACAGAGACATAGGCACAGACACGCATCTTGTTAAGACATCAACCGTGGCATAAGTGGCAACAGAAAACCGAAGCAACACAGACTTTTGTTTGATCTTTGTCAGAACAAATATTATCTAAATGGCAGACACAAAAAAGAGGAAGAAAAAAATGAAAAACGCGTGCCCGACAAAGCAAGATCTGTTTTCAAACGCAGAAGCACGTTTTAGAAGTGAGAAACTGACAGTCAGTATCAGCAAGGCAAGCGTTCAAACTACAAACGTTGCCAGTTTCAGCACGCACCAGTTTCAAAACTCTACACAGAAGACACGGCATGGAAAAGCAAAAGTTGCAAGCGTGGGGCCATCGGCACGAGAGAAAGAGCGTAGAATTGGAGCGAAGAAGTCGAAAGTCACGACTTTTTACAGAGAGAAGAAAAAAGAAGGCGTGGTGATGACATTTTCTGTTGACAGACTCTGACTGAAAAAAAGAGAGAGGGAGGAGAGGGAGGGGGGGGGGGGCTTAAAATCCAGGGCTAAGGAGAGACACAGACTAGCCCCTCCGAGGGTTGTGCTCTCTGTTTCTGTCTGTCTGTCTGTCTGTCTGTCTGCCCTCAGCCCCCCCCCCCCCCTTCATCATCTCTCGCCCTCTCTCGAACTACTGTTGTTGTTGTTGTTGTTGTTGTCGCTACTTGTGGGCGGGGATGGTAAAATTATTTCTGTTGGTATTAGTTTTATCTTCGGCTTATGCTTTGCTTTTAATGGATCTGTTGCTGTCTTGTGCAATCTTCACGTTCTACTCACTTTACTATATGCCATTCTATCATATCATCTTCCTCTCCGGACATCCATTTCAGAAAGAGTGATTTGAATTTTTATATGAGTTATAATTGTAAAAACAAAACCAATGTTTACAATGAATGTTTATTTGTTTGTTTTGTTTTTTGTTACTGTTTGGACTTTCTTGATTGCCACCATTGTCCACGACTCATAGATTAGATATATAACATATCTCCTTGTCCTGAATACTCTATGAAATTTGAGAAAATGTAAATGTGTCTGTTGATGGTAACAGAAGAAAGAAAAGAACAGCCATGCGCGAACAAATCTCATCAGTTTTAAAACTTGCATTTATTTTAACGTGCATTTGTCTGTAAATGATGATGACTTTTACATGTGTGTGGACATTGAAAAAGCATCATGCATGTGAGGCTGTGACTACCAGCAATGTAAAATGAGTGTTTTACATATAAATGATTGCGATTGAGTGACATTGACTCATCATCTTTGTATACACTTTATGAACAAAAACAATTGAACATAATTATTGTGAATGATTGATCAACCCTCGTATGTTTGTGCCAGTGTGTTTGTCGTCATCAGAAGAACCAGCAGTGTTGAAGTCTTTACGTATCAGCATTATCAACACACCATAACTATTTACCAATGTAATCTTTTCAAGATAATGGTTGAACAGGTTACGTCTGTGATAGTGTATTTTGTTCTCTGTTCAGAGTCTTCTCTTGAAAAAACTAGTCTATTTAGAGATTGTAGAATGTCAGCGGTTATACTAACGGCAGAACAGTCTTTTATTTTTTATTTTTTATTCAATGTTTATTTTTTATTGTTGTTTTTATGCTTACAGGCGGAATGGGAACATCTTGGTTGTATTCGATGTACTTGCAAATCTAGCTTTCATTCATGGCGGTTGCTCGTAGACCCGTAGACAAGCAGTTCCAATGGCAACGATGAAATTAAGGTCGGGGGGGGGGGGGGGGGGGGGTAGTCTTGTGCAATGTTAAGTTATCACAATATAATCTGACAAAAATAATCCAAACGGCACACGTGGAAACAGGTAGCTATATTTTCCCTTGAAACGCGGAAAACAAAACAGGATACATAATAGTCATTCACTTGTTAATAGAATTCCTTCCACCTCCTTTGCCATTATCCTTAACATCATGACACAATCCCCATTTATACCGGTGTAACGATGATATCTTGGCCCCGTGGTCATATTACTCCCTCAAGACTGAAATGTTGTTTGCTGGTAAAATGAAAGAAGTGAAATTATTGAAAGACGAAAAGCATGTCAGTTTCTTGCATGTGAAAAAAAAATTGGTGGTGAAATTTAATAGATTTCACCCCAAAAATCGATTTCTTCGAAAACGTGTACCAAATGGTTACGTCCCTTGAATGAGAAGGGAAACATTTTAGGATGAATCAAATGTCTAAGTTAAATACAACAAATTGGTTGGACAAATTTGGCCCCATGAATGTAAGGACTCATCGCTCATCAGTACTATCGAAGGGTGTTTTTTTGTTCAGTGTGGAGTTTATACAAGATCAACGAGGCCGAGAATCGTAATATGACCACGGGGCCAAGATGTCATCGTCACACCGGCACAGTATATATGTTCTGCGCGAACTTAGAATCCGGTTTCATTCTAGAATGGACCGGGTCCAGGTTGGAATTCTAACCCTGCGCAAGTACAGGGGTGCCATTCTAGAATGAAACCCTTGTTGCTGGTCCATTCTAGAATCGGCCGTGCGCAAGGTTGGAATTTGGGTCCAAGTTGGAATAGTCATTTCAGTTAGACTATCACACAGCCAAAGCCACAAATGTGGATTTTCTGTTTGTTTTTGTTTTTTGTGTGTTTGGTTGGTTTTTTTTCTCGGGTTTTTTACACTTTACTCAAAGACATCGTGAATTGGGATTGTGATGTTCTGAAAGTGATTACGATTTTGAGAGACACTCAGCACTGATCGCTACGAACGGAAATTTCCGGACTGACAGTGTTTTGCCGATCTCGCTTGTAACTTTTAATCTTATTCATATACATGAAGTTGGTCTTCTGAATTGTGAAGATATAATGTCAACTTTTTTTAAAACCTGTGACAACAGCTCTATAACTCACTCTGTCCTTCTGTTGGTCTGTCTGTCGGTTAGTCGGTCTGACCGTCTGTCTGTCTGTCTGTCAAAAAAATTGTCAAAAAACCGGACATTTCCGAGAGGGAGACAGCGCTGACATTGCAAGCGGCCGCAACCGGCTCTCATCACAAAAACAACTGCCCTGCAAACAATACCGCCCTGGTAGTCCCCCTTGCTATGGTCTGCCTTTGTTTATTGCGTACTCAGGAGTGTCAACTTTCTTGACATGACATGACATCGCAAGATCGCCAAAGGATTTTTTTCAGGGGTAGACAAATCAGCCCCATTTTATCAAAGGGAAGGTGCAGGTGGAGATAATTCAAGGGAAGACAACTCTGTCTTACCTACAAACATTACGGCCCCCTTTATTCAAGGGTTTCATTCTAGAATGGCACCCCTGTACTTGCGCAGGGTTAGAATTCCAACCTGGACCCGGTCCATTCTAGAATGAAACCGGATTCTAAGTTCGCGCAGAACACATACACACGCCTGACCGAACAAGACAAGGCGGACAAGACCTAATCGGACACGGCTTGAGTGGTTTACGAGATGGACAGCAAAGTCATACTGACCAAAAAGAAAACAGTGGTCATTGTTTGGCCTGGTCATTTTTCACCTTCATCTCAGGGCTGTGTCTCAAGCCTCGGACACACACGTGTCATGTCTAGCTATCTCATTCACACGTCACCGGGTGAAAATTAATTTCTTCTTGCCTGTGTCCGTGTGTGTTGTTGTTGTTGTTGTTGTTTTTGTATTTGGTGACTGCTAAGAATGCGTGACCATCAGCTTGTGGGAAGTCGGAGGTGTTGAGGGAGGGAATAAGGAATGGCCGGTGTAGAGGCAGTTGCTTGACAGAATGTAGAAAAGACATGTTCTTTTGGTGGCTGATTATAGAGAAACAAATATTTGGTCCGTTTCCGAAAAATGCTGCAGGAAAGTCTAAACGGCGTATTTTTCATTACAGTGACAGTTTAAAAGGTGACATGAAAAATTCAAACAGGAAGTATTAGTAAATGCTTCCCGAGTGGCAGTAGAATTATACAGCAAAATAGTGTTCAACCCAATATCATATTCATTTACTCCACAAGTGCGGTAACGTGAGTCGCATGCGCGTGAATGACAAATAATCCCTGCATGTCGATGTCATGCACTGTCGGTTTGCAGAAATTGCAAAGCCCTCGACTTGCCGTCTCGGTAAAAAAAACAAAAACCACTTTAACTTGTGAAACTGACATGCCTCACGTTGTCAATTTCATTTATTGACAGACAACAGATTCCTTGGTGCATGTAAATTTCACGCGCTGTTGGAGTCCTAGACTACTGAACAGTGCATGCGTGGAAGTCAGTGAATCATTTTTGAGAAATGTTGCTTCGCTGTGGAGAGCGTACTGTATAGGTGAGGCGTATGGATATTTGTTCTGACTTGCCCCTTTCGTGTTGAAATCCGTTGTCATGTTTTGCAATGTATCTGATAGTGTTAATTGCTCGTCGGTGTGAATATTGAAATGAAATGGAATATTTTGTCTTTTCCCCAATGTATCATTGTATTGCATTTTGGGAACCTCAGTAAAATGAACATTTGACTGTCAACTTTTGTTGTTGCTGTTGTTGTTGTTGAGTGTTGCTTGCACATGAGTGAGTGGGTAAGAAAAGAATAAGTGCATTACCAAAGAATGAATGCGCACACATATATCTACAACTGTGTACGTGTGCATATATGTGCACTTGATTTTGTCTGCCTGCATATCTGTAGGGCTCTCTATCTGTCCGTTTTGACACATGTCTGCCTGTCCGTCTCTTCTCCCTTGTGTCTTTGGACATATACTTAAAAGCATCTACATCAAACCGGAAGGAACTCTGACACATTGTTACACCCCAGAAAACACACAGCCAAACATAGACTAGGCTAGTCCTCTGAAAATTGTCAATTTGTAGATTTACTTCACTAACCCGATCAGAGTTGTCGAGCCAACCTCCTGTAAAAAAACCGGACTACAGTGAAACCCCTCATTTAAGACCCCCCCCCCCCCCCCAATTTAAGGCTTCCTCCATTCCGTCCTCCTTGCCTGTACATTTACCTCCATTTTAAGACTCCTTCCTTTTTAAGACCTGATTTTCTCAGATTTTTGAAAGTCTTAAAAGGGGGGTTCCACTGTACTTTCCAAAGGGTCAGAAGCTCTGAATGTCACTGACACTCTCACCGTCCATCTATCATCAATCTCTGACCACCCATCACCCCCCCCTCCCCATGGGCAGGTTCGTAAGTGACAACTTAATTCTCAACTATGCTAACATACAACGTTTCTGGTCGTAAGGTTGTCTGACCTACAAGTATGTTGACCAAAAAACAAGCAGTCATTAAAAACAATGGACATAGAATTCTTTGTCAAGAGGAGCGATAAAAAAAGCCTGGAACATCGGGTCGCTGGACGGTCAGGGGTTAAGTCTTTCAGAACAAATTAGAGTCTGGACAAACAGTGGACATGTGTATATATTATATACACGGGTTTATGTTAGGTTTTTGTCTTTTTAGTTTTATCGGTCATTTATAGGACATAAAAACGTGATGATGACCACAACAAATGAGAGGGGGGGGGGGGGATGCTAACTAGAACTACATTTTAGGACTTGTTTAAATATCAGAACTACAAAACAAAAAACAAGAATTCAGAAAGTTAAAAAGAAGCCTCAAGAACACAGACACACACGGACACACCAATACCGCCACTGAAAGACATACATACATACATATAGACAGACAAACACTCACGTACGCAGGCGCACGCACGCACGCACGCACGCACGCACGCACGCACGCACGCACACACACACACACACACACACACACACACACACACACACACACCACCTCCACCACCACCTCTACCACTACCACTACCACAATTACCACAACACCACCATTTAACAACTTTAACCACTACCCTCCCCTTACCCCACCCCCCATAGTCAAACTTCTCCCACCATCCCAAATCTAACACAAAAGCGAAGGGGTTAAACCACGCACCCGGCTCTCTCTAAAGCGAGTGTTTAAAAGCTGCGGATATGTGCGGTCAGAAGCGAGTGCATTGCAGGAAGCTGGTAGAATTAACCCCTCGCACGCCACAGCCCCGCCCGGAGATCAGGCCCCAAAGGCGGAGGTTTGCATTCTGCAGTCAAATGTCACACGCTTCGCCTTTGCCCGGGATTTCGGCCGATCCCGAGTCAGGTCAATAGTTAATCGGAAAAAGTGAAAAACCTCGGAAGGAAGAGGGGTTTGGGGGATGGGGGTAGGGTCGGAGAAAGTAGAGGAGGGGGTGGTGGTGTGAGGGTTGAGGGGTGGCGCAGAGAGAAAGAGAAATAGAGAGGGGGGAGGGAGGGAGTGGGTGTAAAGTCTGGAAGATAAAAACGAAGAATCAGGAAGAAGAAGAGGACAAAGCTGTCCGTATGAAAAGAAAGAGAATAAAGAATAAAGAAGGAGAGAGAGAGAGAGAGAGAGAGAGAGAGAGAGAGAGAGAGAGAGAGAGAGAGAGAGAGAGAGACAGAGAGACAGAGACAGAGACAGAGAGAGAGACAGAGAGCGACAGAGACAGAGAGAGAGGGAGGGGGGGCAGGGAGAGAGACCGAGGCAGGGAGAGAGGCCGAGACAGAGACAGACAGACAGACATACAGACATACAGACATACAGACATACAGACAGACAGACAGACAGACAGACAGACAGACAGACAGACAGACAGACAGACAGCCAGACAGGTAAACTCGATTCTGTTTATCTGAGTGTCTGTATATTAACAAGTACAGGAAGAATTAGCTTCATGGGTAATGTTGTCAGTTAAATTAAGTCTGAATGTACTCACTAACACTATTACATCTTGTTTTTTTTCTTAATTTCTTTTTTTACTAAGAAGACCAACATACTTTCATACGAGCCTTTTTTACTATTGGTTGAAATTTCTTGTCGCTAACATTATAGCGTATGTCAGATGCATAGCAGGTTGAAAATACTAGTTATTACTCATCAGTCAAAAACGTGACCTGGAATGTCTATATACTTTTATGTCACGAAAGCATTTCAAATGTGACAAATCAGAGCCATAAACGTTGATCGTAATTAATCGCGTCCGTCGCGATATAACCTTGAATGGTTGAAAACGACGTTAATTAAACACCAAATAAAGAAAGAAAATTAATCGCGTGGGGGTACGATGTTTCAAACCAAATCACAGCCTAGAGGTGAGCAATTCTACATGATAAGTAGTCTGGTAAGCACTTCAACCTACATTTCCCTTGCACTCTCTTCCATTCCTCATACATCTTTAGTTACAAACGAGCACGGCATGTACACAACAATAGAGCAGTGTTGGCACTGTCTATGCACCTTTCAGGGGAGGTTATTCACACCTAAACACGCTGGTATTTAGAACACTGGCCCCTGTTTTATGGGATATCGAGTCAGGTATTCCATTAACAAATAACAGGATTTTCTCCTATTCAAACACGATTTCGGTCAGAAAATTTACGATATAATTATGCGCTGTCAGGTAAGTTTTTGTAATGGAACTGTTCTGGTTCTCTTGTCTGTTTTGAGCATACCTCCTACATACAGGATGTTTGAAAACACTTCCGTTCAAGAGAATCAACCATAAAACTAAATATTCTATCTTGTTGTTGGGTCCTCAACCCCATCGTATAAACCAACTCATGTCCAATATAGGCAATTTAGACCTGACGGACAGTAAGCCCCTTCATTTTCTTCTTCTGGGTCGTCAAGTATTTTTACGCTCAGTATATATTTGTACTTTTTATTATTTTTATTTTTGCAATTTGAAAAAAAAATTGCTCGTTTGATTACAAGCCACCCCCCGCGGGTTAGGGGGAGTCCCATATTGGTTGGGACGAGAAAGAATTTACCCGATGCTACCCAGCATGTCGTAAGAGGCGACTAACGGTTCTGTTTCTCCTTTTACCCTTGTTAAGTGTTTCTTGTATAGAATATAGTCAATGTTTGTAAAGATTTTAGTCAAGCAGTATGTAAGAAATGTTAAGTCCTTTGTACTGGAAACTTGCATTCTCCCAGTAAGGTCAAAAATTGTACTACGTTGATTAGTGCTTTTGTGAACAAGAAACAATTAACAAGTGGCTCTATCCCATCTCCCCCCTTTCCCCTATCCCATCTCCCCCCTTTCCCCGTCGCGATATAACCTTGAATGGTTGAAAACGACGTTAAACACCAAATAAAGAAAGAAAGAAAGAAAGATTACAAGCCGAAAATATTTCAGTCTTTCCAATTTCTTTACAACACTATCGTTACAAAAACGGAGCAATATTTATTTTAGGTTTATGTATATATGTGATTATACAATGTCAGGTTCCAACATTTTTGTCAGGGCAATGACATGACAGCATTGTCATTAAAACACAGATTCGTGAGACATTAAAACTGAGTCATTTGCAGAATTTCCCACGAGAAAGGAGATTCTTTGTTTGTCGGGGATAGAGTGATTGACGAATCTGTACAAAAATATGTTCATAGAAGATGTTTGAAATGCAGTTGAAACCATTATTTAAATGAGAAAAAAACCCACACGATTCAGATAGACCGCTGACTAGTAATTACCTAATAAACCCATCATTTATTTTATTTTATAAAGTTGCTTCATTAGTTTTATTAACGATTAATAATGGTTAGGTTTTCCACCTTGACAGTTTTTACTAAGGAAGTTTAGAAATTATTTTCTCAATATTGGAAGTATAAAAACATGTTAAAACAAAATAAAGCACAAAAACAACAACAACAAAACACCCCTCCAAAAAAAACCCACAGCAACAACAAATAACAGTAGTAATAAAAACATGTTTTCGCCTTCCTCGCACTCTGTATATATATGAAAAAGAGAGAGAAAAAATATGGATTAAAAGAAAGCCCTGGATTGTTGATTCGATGCAATGAACAATAAATTATACGGACTTTGTGCTACACTCGTCCATAATTCTATAATGTACGCTTTTGGTTTTGAGGGCATGTTTTTTTCGAGGACACGATTTTCTTCAACATGATGCTCAAATAATAATCCCCATATCCATGTTCCATGCACTGTCAAGCTATTTATTTGGTGAGGTGTCCAGTTATTTATCTATCTTCTTAAAAAATAAAAAAATAAAGATTCGCCCAAAGAAAAAAATCCAAAACGACATCGGAGGAGGAGGAGGAGGAGGGTGAGAAGGGAGGAGAAGGTGGAGAGAGTGGGGAGGAGGAGGAGGGGGAGGAGAAGGAGAAAGGAGGAGGAGGAGGGGGAGGAGTAGGAAGAAGAGGAGGAGGATGAGAAAGAGGAGGAGGATGACAAAGAGGAGGAGAGGGTAGGAGGAGGAGAAAGAGGAGGAAGAGGAGAAAGAGGAGGAGGAGAAAGAGGAGGAGGGGGAAGGAGGAGGAGAGAGAGGAGGAGGGACAAGGAGGAAGAGAAAGAGGAGGAGGAGGAGGAGAAAGAGGAGGTCGAGGATGTGAAAGAGGATGAGGATGAGGATAACCACGACTACGATAACGACGACGTCGACGACAACGACGACGACGACGACGACAACGAAGAAGAAGAAGAAGAAGAAGAAGAAGAAGAGTTTAGTTAAACTTCTCAACGTCTTTTCAGAGCCGATCGCCGAATTTTATGTTGTATGCATTGTCAGGTACGCGCACGGGGAAAGATTTGATCCTTTTCTGTGTCATTTGCTACAGTTGTTGCAAGCATAAATCTCTCCCTTTGTGACAAAAAGTCATAAGCGGCGACTAGCCCTCATTGAAATACCTTTTTGAAGAGCAAGCTAGCTAGCAATGAAAGAACGAATTGCCTCGAATATAAAAGCAAAAGTTTCCGAACATCTGCTTCAGAACTCCTTTATTTCTTAGGCTTCGACAGAGCAAGAAGGCGAAAGGAAAACGAGTGAGAGAGGGATATTTTTGATATGTACATGCTTCGGTGCTTTTTGGCGTTTTATCTCCACTCCATCTGTTTTGTGCAAAGAGAGAATTGAAAGGATGATAGACTATTTATGGGGGGAATAATGAACCTGCTTGTCAAAGAGAACAAGAGAATTTTCATTCTAAGAACCATGAAGTTGAGGGTTATGCGATTAGTTCAAAACCTTTACGAGAATGATACAGTTTTGATGACGTCAAGGACGCAATTAATTGTCTTTTGTGAGAGAGAGAGAAGAGAGAGAGAGAGAGAGAGAGAGAGAGAGAGAGAGAGAGAGAGAGAGAGAGAGAGAGAGAGAGAGTCAGTGTGTGTGTGCGCGCGCGCACGCGTGTTTGTGTGTGAGTGCGTGCGCGCTTGCATGCGGGCGCGCGCGCGCGCGTGTTTGTGTGTGTGTGTCAGTGTGTGTGTGTGTGTGTGTGTTTGTGTGCGTGTGCGTGTGTGTGTGTGTGTGTGTGTGTGTGTGTGTGTGTCTGCGTGCGTGCGCGCGGTACACGTGCGCATGTCCTTATATATATATACAAGCTCGTGCTCTCTATAATATTCATGTTTGTGAGTCTGCTTGTGCCCACGTCTCTGGATCATTATATATGAACATAAATTAATATTAACCGAGTTCCATATTCTTTTCCTTCCTCATTAAAAATTACGACTTTGCTATACGATGTATTGCGAGCGTTAATAAACGAATAAAACGTGATTCGTGCATTGCATTCATATCAAATCACAGTTCCCCATTTCTTCGTCTTTTTGCGTATTAACAACGGGACGGTAGAAATGAACACTCAGCTAACCCCTTGCATAACAAATGTTATTTCTCTTTGTGTGTGTGTCAAGAAGCATCATAATCGCTCACAACCCATCTTTCACCTCCCCCCTCCACACATGCACACACACGCACATGCACACTCACACACACTCACACACTCACACACACACACACACACACACACACTCACACACGCACACACACACAAACACACACACACACGCACACACACACACACACACACACACACACACACACACACACACACACACACACACAAACACACGCACGCACAGTCACAACGTCTTCTTCAAACGTACTTGATTTCACACACACCGTGTTCTCTCCTTCAATTCTACTTGATTTTACACACACCACGTCCTCTCCCTCAATCATACTTGATTTCACACACACCACGTTCTCTCTCCCTCAATCATACTTGATTTCACACACGCCACGTCCTCTCCCTCAATCATACTTGATTTCACACACACCGTGTTCTCTACCTCAATCATACTTGATTTCACACACACCACGTCCTCTCCCTCAATCATACTTGATTTCACACACACCACGTCCTCTCCCTCAATCATACTTGATTTCACACACACCACGTCCTCTCCCTCAATCATACTTGATTTCACGCACACCACGTTTGTTTGTTTGTTTGCTTAACGCCCAGCCGACCACGAAGGGCCATATCAGGGCGGTGCTGCTTTGACATATAACGTGCGCCACACACAAGACAGAAGTCGCAGCACAGGCTTCATGTCTCACCCAGTCACATTATTCTGACACCGGACCAACAAGTCGCACACCACGTCCTCCCCCTCAATCATACTTGATTTCACACACACCACGTCCTCTCCCTCAATCATACTTGATTTCACACACACCACGTCCTCTCCCTCAATCATACTTGATTTCACACACACCACGTCCTCTCCCTCAATCATACTTGATTTCACACACACCACAATCATACTTGATTTCACACACACCACGTCCTCTCCCTCAATCATACTTGATTTCACACACACCGTGTTCTCTACCTCAATCATACCTGCTTTCACACACACCACGTTTTGTTCCACAAACGCACTTGATTTCACACACACCGTGTTCTCTACCTCAATCATACTTGATTTCACACACACCACGTCCTCTCCCTCAATCATACTTGATTTCACACACACCACGTCCTCTCCCTCAATCATACTTGATTTCACACACACCACGTCCTGTTCCACAAACATACTTGATTTCACACACACCACAATCATACTTGATTTCATACACACCACGTCCTCTCCCTCAATCATACTTGATTTCACACACACCACGTCCTGTTCCACAAATTAACGTACTTGATTTCTCTCCCGCAAACGTACTTGGCTTTGTAAAGATACCCCTCAATTCAATTAATTAAGCGATCATGTTCAACCTCAAAGATCTGTCCAGGCTTTTACATTCTTCTTCTTCTTTTTTCATGGGCTTAGACTCCCACGTTCACTCATGTTTTTAGCACGAGTGGATTTTTTACGTGTATGACCGTTTTTATCCCGCCATTCAGGCAGCATACGCCGATTTCGGGGGAGGCATGCTAGGTATATTCGTGTTTCTATAACCCACCGAACTCTGACATGGATTACAGGATCTTTTCCGTGCGCACTTGGTCTTGTGCTTGCGTGTACACACGAAGGGGGTTAAAGGCTGACATAGGCCTATTTAATTAGTTTAATTCCTTCCAGGGCTTTTCCCATCGTTGCGGGAATGTATAAATTAAGCTTCCTGCAAAGTTTTAGGTTTGAAGTCCTTACCAATTACGAGAAATAATTCATTCTTTATTGCATTGTTTAGCAACAGTTCTCCAGGACTTGGGCTATTTTTAGACCGTTGACGTCACTTCGTGACGTTTCGTAAACCAAAGATGGCGTTTGAGACTGTTCTGTTTACATTCGACACTATCAACACCACTTTGCAATACTGAAATAATTTTTTCTGTGTTCGAAAGCTACAGCCAATCGTTATTATATCCCCTTAGGTACAGTTTTATAACATTATTGGCACATGTAAACAATATGAATTAATTAATGAACGCTACGAGTATGGCAGCCTTTAAGTCACTAGCAGGTCTGCACATAAGTTGACCTGGGAGATCGGAAAAATGTCCACTCTTAACCCACCTGGCGGCAGCGACAGGGATTCTTCTTCTTCTTGTTCTTCAGCGTTCCTAGATCAGGCCTTAGTCTAGATTTCCAGTCCAATATGGGTTGTGAAGTTTGTGGTCGTGTCCAGTCTTGTTTGGTGTTTCTCCGCTAGAGTAGCTCCATGCGGCCAGTGCTGTGTCCGTGCGTCTTGGCAGGGATTTCAACTCACGACCTCCCGATTAGGAGGCCGGCGTCTTACTGCGCCCGCTTTTACATTATATATGACCATCCATCGGTATGGACGCATGCCAAAAATAAACAGCCTGGCTGCTTTCTGTGAAAAATTGAAAGTTTATTTTCCTGAAATAACTTTGCAGATTTAACTCCGCCGCTGTCGCCTAGCCCAAAGGAGGAGGGCTAGCCATGCAATGAGACGTAGACGCCAACAGTACTTTCAGACCTGCATGAATGTGTACAAGAAATGAAGGGGTCTTCCAAGGCAATTTCCACATCACGAAGCTTGATTTTATATATCTCAACCAAAGTGATATGACTGCATTTTTAGAGAAAGAAAGAGAGAGAGAGAGAGAGAGAGAGAGAGAGAGAGAGAGAGTGTGTGTGTGTGTGTGTGTGTGTGTGTGTGCGCGTGTGCGTGTGTGTGTTTGTGTGTGTGTGTGTGTATGTGTGTGTGCGTGCGTGCTTAATTTTATATATTTCTCCCAAAGTGATATGACTGAATTTTTACAGAGAGAGAGAGAGAGAGAGAGAGAGAGAGAGAGAGAGAGAGAGAGAGAGAGAGTGTGTGTGTGTGTGTGTGTGTGTGTGTGTGTGTGCGTGCATGCGTGCGCGAGCGCGTGTGTGTGTGTGTTTGTGTGTGTGTGTGTGTGTGTGTGTGTGTGTGTGTGTGTGTGTGTGTGTGTGTGTGTGTGTGTGTGTGTGTCATTTTGCAAAAAAAACAAAAACCCTTCTCGCCCCCACACACATTCTACTCACATTACCAAGGAGGGGAGACAGCAGAAACGTGTTGAGCCTAATTAAAAGGGATAAGTGTTCACAAAGGGAAGAAAAGAAGGTGAGAAGAAGCACGCGTGGGAGCGCCAAAGAACCACACAATAGTTTGCAACCCGTCCCAAGTCAGTACCGAGGCATTTGGTCGAAAGTGTGTCAACAAAGCCCGTAACTCTGCTTTGATCTGATCTAATTGTCGCCCTTTGCGTTGTAAAAAGTGTGTTTTAAAACGTGACTTTTCTCAAATTACCGCCCTCAGTGCATGGCTGAACAACACCGATGACAACGACGATGAAACAAACCACGAGGAGGACGTTAACGATGATCATGCATGATGATGATTATGCCGATAATTAAGGAAAGAGAAAAAGAGAATGCTACGGGGGGACAAGAGCAAAAGAGAAAGAAGAACAAGATCAAGAAAAGGGTCAAAAACAAAATGAAAATGACGACACAGAAAAGAGACAGTACTCCAATAATAAATATTATTTTGGTATTATATTGTCATCAAAAAAGAGACAAAACAACCCATCATAAAAGGATTTCATAATCAGTTATTTTCTTGAAAGAGTCTGACAAACACTGCCACAAAACCTGCTGTGTCGGAATCACCATATAATTGCAGGAAACAGTACTACATCTGGATCCCGAACAACAGCCGAACTTCTGCGCAACGAGCATTATCAGACATCGCTGGAACCCAAAGCGTTGGACCTCATAGACCGTAACGCGATATTTTATTGTAACGGTCTGCATTCAGGCCTATGGGTAAAAAAGTGGGAAGCGGCTAAAAACAAGACAGTCCCGCACTTCAAACCAGAGTCATGCCGTCCGTTTGGACATGACAAGACAATAAAGAAGAACGAAGGTCTTGATATCTTCATAATTCCATGCTGATTTCTTTACATTGCGTCAGACGAGATCAACCATTACTGGCAATATCACCATTGTGCCCACCGGTCTATAAGAAGCCTGGCAAAATGTCAAAGTAGATACATTATTTTTCTATATCTATGCCTGGGAAACGGCGAGATTTGGTCTATTGTTTTTTTCCCTTCCCAGATGCTCACATAGGCCCCTATAATGTGTCTTGTACAAGCCAGCGACATTGACGTTTCAAGTCTCCTTTTTGCCTAGTTATTAACAATACGAAAATTGATCCCAAAAACACACAAAACAACAACAACAACAACAACAACAACAACAACAACAACAACAACAACAACAACAACAACAACAACAACAAAATTACAAACAAACTCCAGACATACAGACTGAAGTTGACAAGTATAAACAAGCGGCGGTAAGACAAAGACCGAACGGAGACATACAGTAAGCAAGCAGACACACAAGAACATATTAAAATAAATACATTTTTGGCATTCGTCAAAGATTTATTTCAATAAACCTATTTGAGGCTACATCAAAATAAGATAAAAACCGAAAGACATCAAATGGAAGACTATGACAAAGACACAATTAGGTAGAACATGCATGGTGTTTGTGTCAAAAAAGTCAAATTCATACCATTACAACAACAACAA
>NC_090245.1:50312262-50324762 GCF_037325665.1 Littorina saxatilis | reverse complement strand
AATAACTGGACACACTTTCAATGAAAAGCTGAACACCGCGTACTTAATCACAAGAAGAGATAATTATTAAGGCATGTTTCAAGAACGGTCTCGCCAAAACGGTCAAAGGACATCTTCAGCGTATTAGCCTGGTGCAGCTGACACTCTTCATTGTCCATGGTGTAATATGTAAGGAACTCTCTTGTCAATAGTATTTCTAGGCCTTCAGGTCAAACATTTTCTTAAATTAGATATCTGATGTGCATTGGAATGTTATCCCAGCGAAGCTGGAGGTATCCCATGAGCGCCATACTGTAATCGACTTGAGAAATGTATCATGCCGATAACACATGATAAAAAAGGATTCTTAGTGACCTAACTGAGGCTACAGTTGGGGATGAGAGAAAGCGGATTATTTTGTCCTTCGCGGGGGGTATGCAGTGCCTTGACATTGCACTTCTACTTAATTTGGTAAAACTGTCTGCATAATATATGAGGCAGAGCATAACGTGCGAAACGTAAATGATTCTAACCTATGATTCAAATAGCTGAAAGTGAACTTGCAGAAGGCTGATAAACGTCGCACATCCTCTCCTTGTAACGAAACCCGGTGTAACAGGCCATTTTGACACATAGTCAGTTTTGACCGGGAGGTCATTCTGGGCTAGCTGATTTTGACCCCCCCTTCAAACTTCAAGAATAAGTACGTTAGGACCTTTTAAAACGAAATATATGTTTATGTGGCAAAAAATTTGTTGGAAAAATGACCTACAAAAAAAATTAAATTTTGGACTCTTCCTTTGAAACTTCAAGAATACACTAGGACCTTTTAAAACAAAATGTACGCATAAATGAATGAATCTATGCATCTCCACAAAATCAGCTAGCCCAAAATGACCCCCCGGTCAAAACTGACTAAGCCAGTATGCATACATTTCGTCATGGGAAGTCCGAATGTACTTATTCTTGAAGTTTTAAGCGAAACGTCAATACTTTCTTTTTTTTCTATATAAAAAAAGTTAAAGGGGTTTTTTTTGTTTTTTTTTCAATATCATTTTCCAACAAATATTGTCTACATTTACATTTAATTCGTCTTAAAAGGTCTTAAAGTACTTATTGTTGAAGTTTGAAGGGGGGGTCAAAACTGACTGGCCTAGTCAGTTTTGACCGGGGGGTCATTCAAACCTGTTGAGATACATAGTTGCATACATATATGCATACATTTCGTCATGGGAAGTCCGAATGTACTTATTCTTGAAGTTTTAAGGGACACATCCCCCCAAACCTTAGATATACGTAGTTGTATACATATATGCATAAATATTGTTTCTAAAGGTCTTAATGTACTCATTCTTAAAGTTTGAAGGGGGGTCAAAATTGACTAGGGGGGTCAAAACTGACTAGCCCAGAATGACCTCCCGGTCAAACTGGGCTGTGTCAAAGTAGGCTGCTACACCGGCTACATGATCCGACTTTGCACTGACACCGATAAAGCAATTCTGTCGCTGCGGTTTCTTTTCTTCAGCTAATCTACAGACACTGAAA
Source organism: Littorina saxatilis (assembly GCF_037325665.1). Lineage (NCBI taxonomy): Eukaryota > Metazoa > Mollusca > Gastropoda > Littorinimorpha > Littorinidae > Littorina > Littorina saxatilis. The sequence continues at coordinate 50,323,238 of NC_090245.1, read as the reverse complement.
GACCCCAAAACAGCTGTTTATTCATCTGACTCTCGTGCAGAAAATTAGACGACATCTGTAGATATACCGCCGAACAGCGATTCTTCTGATATACTTTCGTGGCGTAAGAGGTGTTGAAAACTATATCTCTTCTTGTATCTGACTCTTATCAAATTCTCTCTCTCTTTTTTTCTGTGTCTCTCTGTATCTCTGTCTATGTCTCTCTTTCTCTCTCTCATCTCTGTCTCTTATTTACTCTGTCTCTTTCTCTCTGTCTCTCTCTGTCTGTGTCTGTGTCTGTGTCTGTGTCTGTCTGTCTGTCTGTCTGTCTCTGTCTCTCTCTCTCTCTCTCTCTCTCTCTCTCTCTCTCTCTCTCTCTCTCTCTCTCTCTCTCTCTCTCTCTCTCTCTCTCTCTCTCTCTCTCTCTCTCTCTCTCTCTCTCTCTCTCTCTCTGAATGACTGAATACCCGTATAACCAGTATTTTAAAGCATATGTTTCATTTTAGCACTTTGGTTTTGAACTGACAACCTTGATAATGACGGAAGAATGGTTTACCAGCTGATAGTGTGAATTATGTAACACCCGTATTACCAGCATTGCTAAAGCAATTCCTACATGTTAGCAGTTTGGGAAAACAAAAATCGGTGAGGCTCGTTAAAAAAAAAAGCATTCTTGTTATTCGTAATGTCCAGTGAAGTGACAATCTTGGAGAGATGGGTTGGCATCATCATCGTCATCATCAACGACATCGTCATCATCATCATCATCATCATCCTCATCATCAGCAGCAGCAACAGCAGCAGCAGCTGCAGCAGCAGCAGCAGCAGTAGCAGCAGCAGCAACAGCATCATCATCATCGTTATTGTCATCGTCGTCAAAGTCGTTAGTGCCGCTAGTGAAAACACTATGCCACAAAAGACTAACACAAAAACCGGTGTGTCTAAAACACGCGGGGACACGCGGGGACACGCGGGGACGGTGAAATAGCACGCGGGGACGTTATTTTATAACATTCTGACCACAAACAAACCAAAAAAAAAATTAAAAAAGATTATTAAAAAAAACAAAAAAAACATAAAGGATCGTCAGAATGTTATTATATAACTTCCCCTCGTGCCAGTTCACCGCCCCCGCGTGTCCCCGCGTGCTGTTTAACTGTCCCCGCGTATCCCCGCGTGTCCTCGCGAGTCCCCGCGTGTTTTAGACACACCCACAAAAACACGAGAAACCGGGCCGTCACATGAACTCAGATGGCGAAATTATTCAAGACGCTGAAGACACCATACTATGGTGCGCCAAATTGATATTACTATCGTTAACAGTTATAAAAGGTTTTGAAACTATCGTTAACTGTTATATAGAGTTTCGAAACTATCGTTATCTGTTAAATAGAGTTTCGAAACTATCGTTAACTGTTATTTAGAGTTATATCAATAGCGCGTTTGTGCGCGCTATTGCTAAAACTATGAATAACAGATAACGAGGGTTTCGCAAAACGGCGGCATGGTGCGCGCAAGTGATATTACTATCGTTAACTGTTATATAGAGTTTCTAAAAATAGCGAAGGCGTGGTCGGATGTTTCGATGCCGGCAAAATGGCTGCTGAACGTTTCGTTCGAGCGAATTTGCACTAAATTACTACAACATTTAGTAGATCATATTCAACTAACTGTCGTCTGATAAGTCCATCATTTCGCTGCTTCGTTTAATCAAGTAATCAAATCTTCGTTACAGCTAGCACGCTTCCTGTTTTCACAGAAATATTGGTCAGTGTCAGCTTGACCCGTTCTAGCTACCGCGCTGTGTGCGGGTCAGTTTGTACACATACGGCTGGCATGCATGCAGTGGGCAACGGTCAGTGTCAGGTTGACCCGTCCAGTACCCAAAACACGATGCGAAAGCATGCAGTGTTTTCCAAAACGCGTCGTGGGGGATGTCACTCGGGAAACACGTTGTTTTGTGTTTGTTTTGAAAAAAAACCCACTGTTTTGCGTAGTGCGTCTGTCATGGTCTTTTCTGCGAATATTCAGTAGGCCTACCGTCTTCAAACCGCACACGTGGAAAACGGTACGGCCGAAAGTACAAATGATATGATAAAGCTAATATTAAACAAACTCAACAATGATTTGAGAAGACGACAACAGAAGAACGGTCAATAACTAATGTTGTAGTTTTTTTAAATTGTGTTTCTAGTTAAAATGTACATTTCGTAGCAAAAAGACAGTTTTGCAATGGCAGTTTCAGGGTTTTCCCATTTGGGAACGATACCGACGCGCCGTTTTGATAAAACTATCGTTAGCTGTTATATAGAGTTTCTGAAACTCTATATAACAGATAACGATAGTTTCGAAACTCTACATAACAGTTAACGATAGTTTCAAAACTCTGTATAACAGTTAACGATAGTTTCAAAACCCCATATAACAGTTAACGATAGTAATATCAATTTGGCGCACCATACAATTCCATCCTCCTTCTCTGCTGCCCTATCCCTCTCCCCCTTCTCCTAAGCCAAGAAACGAAAGAAGGAAAATTGCTCCTATCATCTCTTATCAGTGCCACGTCTAGCCAATATTCAGTCATGTTCTCAACACCCGCAAAACACTTGTCTCTGTCTCTCTGTCTCTGTCTCTCGCTCTCAGTCTCTCTCAGTCTCTCTTTGTTTCTCTCTCACTCTGTCTGTCTGTCTGTGTATGTCTCTCTCTCTCTCTCTCTCTCTCTCTCTCTCTCTCTCTCTCTCACTCTCTCTCTCACTCTCTCTCTCTCACTCTCTCTCCTCTCTCTCTCGCTCTCTCACGCTCTCTCTCTTTCTCTCTCTCTCTCTCTCTCTCTCTTTTTCTCTCTCTCTCACTCTTTGCTCATTGGCATCTACAGTCAAGTCGGTCCCCCGACTCTCTTCTTAATAACGACTTGTTGAAGGGTGGAACGAGACCTCTGTGGGGAGAAAAAGCAAAACTAACAGATGTTTTTGACAGTGCGGCGACGCCGGCGAAAAAGAATACGATGCTTGACAGTAAGTTACGGGAAGCGAAGCGAAGCAACAGTGCGTAAATAATTCGCTAATAAACGGGGCCGGTTATCTTCGGTGGATATTATTATCATCTCGAATGTTTATCTTTTATAGTTTTCTGCTTTCTGTTCGTTTGTTTGGTTTTTGTGTGTGTGTGTGGGTGTATTGGTTTTGTATTTTTTGCGTTGAACTCTAGACCAAGTGCATGAGGTGGCTTTTTATTGGTTGTCAAAATGTTTGATGGCGAAGATCTGGTTCTCTTCCCCTCCCCCCTCTCACTCGCTCTCTGTTTCTGTCTCTGTCTCTCTCTGTCTCGCTCTCTGTCTCTCTCTCGCTCTCTCTCTCTCACTCTTTCTCTCTCTCCCCTCTCTCGCTCTATCTCTCTCTCTCTCACTTTCTCTCTCTGCCCCCCTCTCTCTCTCTTTCTCTCTCTCTTGCTCTCTCTCTCTCTTGCTCTCTCTATCTCTCTGTGTCTCTCGCTCTCTCTCTCTCCTTCGCTCTCTCTCTCTCTCTCACTCTTTCTCTCTCTCTCCCCCTCTCTCTCTCTCTCTCTCTCTCTCTCTCTCTCTCTCTCTCTCTCTCTCTCTCTCTCTCTCTCTCTCTCTCTCTCTCTCTCTCTCGATAAAAAGTCATCATTCGCACACATTACAAATTCGTGAGATAGTCCGCTTGAGTGGACTACCAGCGTGGCAGTCAGTCAGTGCAGTGACGTACGACGTCTCGGGTTCCACACGAAAACAAGCGCGTTATGAGGCAACTGGCTTGCCATACATCAATTTTTTTTGGTGGGGTGGCAGATAAGCTTGTCAACGGTTCCTGTGGACAAATCTGTTGGTCTGCTTGACAGCTTGCTCCTCCCTTGGACACCTTTCCTATCGAGATGGGGGGTAGACAAGATTGCAACAGCTGCGGGCTAAAAGAATTTTCATTGCGCAAAGGTAACTGAGTGCAAGACAGAGGAATCGGGAGATTGTGGTCGACCGAGAAGCTGAGAAACAATGCAAGAATGAAGAGATAAGAGCCCGAGTGCATGCTATGGAGTGGAACCGAAAAGAACATTCTTGTAACATAGATGAGGATAGAGAAGGGAGAACAGAGTTTGATAAAAGGAAGAGTAAAAGAAAAGTGGTCACGAATATGCAAAGTGTATACTGACGTTATTTAATTGGGCGCAGTCAACTTCACAAAGTTTAATTCGCGCAGTTGGCTGCCCGAAACTTTGACACTGAATATTTGGTAACAAGACTTCGAGAAGTCGACTTTAAGCTGAATTAAGGACAGCCTCCAGTAATCTGAAGCGCACGCGGAAAAAGGGAGGAACTGGAATCTGTTCATGTCGCACCTCTGCGACTTTGCTCTCTTCGATTCAGGAAAGTGAACAATACGTCTCAAACGCGCAAGGCAAGGACAGAATAAGGCAAGGCACGGTAAACTGCACATTGGTTGCCATCCAGAGAAGTAAAGTCTTGGGCACAGATCTGTAATTTGAGATAATCCCGATCTAGAGGATCTTGAACGTTTGTATAGGTGGCGTTTTAAATTTTAATTTTTAATTTTTAGGCAAGCCATCACGTCATTACCACGTATAGGGTTAGTCACCTAGCATACACCACACTTTTTTGTTTTTGCCATTTACGCGTTCTTTTGTGTGTTTATTTTTTATGTGTTAGTGTTATACGCTCCAAATATTTTCGAAGTCAATGGGCAAAACTCCTTCGATAGAGCGTAAACGACAAGTGTGGCCTCTGCAAAACCTTACGCGCACTTGCGTTTGGGGTCAACTGGTACGTTGTTTGTGTCTATACTTATACTTTTTGAGAAAAAAGATGACATGATGGCAGGCCAGCAGTGACAGAGTTTTATTAAGTTTAATAACACACTTAATGGAGATGAAGCGATTGACATTGACAGTACTCTGTTTGGCCTTTCCGCGCTATCGTGTCATTAAGCACCATAGGCACTTCTCTCTCTCCCCCCTCCTCCCCCCCCCTCCCCCGCAATTCCCGACCCTCCCACATCAGCCTACTCCACCACCACCACCACCTATTTTTTCTTCTTCTTGTAAGGTTTCCCCCTCCCTTCAACATTCCATGACGTCATTTCTTTTAACGTAATGAAAAATGCGCAAAACCTTAACAATCACGGCCCAAGTAATGACTGACTTTTACTCGAAGTTGTACCTGTTCACACACCCTCCAACGGGTTTGAAGTTTAATAACTGTCACCTGAGGCGACATTACAGTGTTCTAGATGATCGAACGTGTAGCAAAGACCTGTACGTGTACGTGTAGATATTGCGTCACCCGTGAGTCACTTATTGTATCCAACGTTCCAAATGCACACGTTGTTTTGCTACCACCAAGACTGCAGATCTTGGCAAACGCGTGACGTAAAAACTAGATTTGATGACGTTACCCGTACACGTTCCCGTACACGTCCTCAAAAGTGCCACATCTAGATCTTGCTATTGCAATGGTAAAGCGGGACAAGAAAGGGGTGGTGTGGGGAGTAGGAGGAGGGGAAGCGTGCGAAGAGGAGAGGATGAGCAAATAGGTGTAGAATGTTGGTGTGAAGAAGGCAAGAAAAGAAACGACAGGGGAAGACAACCAAAGACACACACGGAGGGCAGCCATGTGAAACGGTTTCAATCATTGAGTCGGCTCGCTCCTTGCCTAGCCAACCCTGACGACATCTGAAGGTGGGGGAAGGGAGGATGTAGGGGCTGGGAGGTGGGCAAAGACAATAATTCTGATTGTTTCGCCGCGATTCAGATTTTAATCCGCTAGCAAGCCCGGAACAAGATCGCCTATCAAGCCGACATTGTTGCAACCGCTCTTCTCCCTCGCGGCCACAAAGGGAAAGCTATTCCCAAGACAAGGGACTTGACAGTCGAGTGGTCTCCCCTGCGGTGCAAGAATAATTTACGACGTTTGTCTATATGACCCACACTGTGCGTTTTCGTGATTTCTACTACGATTTATGGCGTGCATGATGTTTGGACTTGTAAAGCTGAGACCTGTGGTCTTTCCGGCCAAAAACGAAATGAAGATCAACTGCCTGCAGACGCCATTATAATTATGCTGCCTTGCCACTTGTTCTTCATTCCTACTCTCATGTATTTTGTTTTTGTTTTGATTTATTAATTATGCCTCGATTTTTGTGCAATTTAGTGACATTTTCACCGATCGCAAGACGCATTAACCTGTTGTGTGTGACCTCCGTGCACTTAGTATTACTGTAATCAGATTCAATCTCCCCAAACGTTGGCGCTCCAAAGTCTAATTCATCTTCTTCTTTTTCCTTTATGCTGAGTTTTTTGTTCTCGTTGTCCCTTTTTTTATCATCACCTTCTGTATTACCATCCTCACCCCTTGTTTTGTTTGTTTTTGTATCTTGCTTCTATGTTTGTTATCATGAGTTATTTCTAATATGCTGACTGTTAGCAAATGATAACAAGACATGTCGAGAAAAAAGATATCAAGCATGAGCCTTTTTGGCGAATGCTGATATCGTTTGTGAGACATGTCTGTTATCATTTGCTAACAGTCAGCATATTAGAAATAACGGTTTTATTACCGTTTAATTCGACCAACAGAAATTTCGAAGCAACCCCGCGAATTAGACAAAACAGCCGCAATGGGAACTTGAGCGCTTCTACCTGATTATGCCTGTCAGTCAAAGAATTCTCGTGACCTGAGTCAGCCAATCAGAGTAACACACCTGACGTGATGAATATTCACAGGTCAAATGCCTTTGACACACAACAATCTCACAAGATCACGCCGTCGATCCAAATATTCTTCGTACGCTCCCCTAGCTTCCTGTTCGTCGCTGCAATGCGTGCCTCATCGTGTATGTCTATGAACAATTAAATAAAAGGTATCTTAACAAAGTTAGGATGTTGATTTTTAGTCGCATCTGCTCATCAAAGGTTATATCTAATCCCTGACTGTTTTATTATGCCAACTTTACGTCCAATTGAAGAGAAAATAAACAGTATGTGCATCAAAGTTGTGTTTTCCGACGAATATTCCACTTAAAACATAAAATATGGACAAACGAAGCTTCATGTGGTTGTACAGCTAGTATACATTCATTCTGTGTTCAATTGTGTTTCGATAGGCTAAATTTGTGTACCAACCATAACAGCACTAAAGATTTATTCATGAAGTAAATAACTTTTTTGACTTGTATTTGACACGCTCCCCCGAGATTCTGTTTTTGTGCTTAGTACGTTCCCCCTATAAGCCTTTGTACACTCCCCCGAAGATAAATAAATACGAATTTGGGAAAATTAGCTCTTATTGAGCAAGCTGCAACCATGTCAACCTATGCCGTACGTTTATCAAATAACAGACATCTGGTTGAATAGTTAACTTTGATTTTCTGTGCCTGAATATCAACATAATCTGCACTGTATCATCATTCAAACATCAAACTTTGTTTGCACTCTAGTACACTTAACCTAGGTGGGGTCACAGAAGTATTTCACCCCTTTGTTTCTGCTTCGAGTCATGCACGCATAATTTTGTATTTGTAATTTGGTTTTCACTTAAACACATTAAGGATCCCGGTCGAGATTTTCATTGTAAATATCACTTTAAGGACAATGGTGAATCTTCTAAAGGCGTTGATATAGACGTTGGTGTGTCACAACACAGAAAGCTGAATGAAAAATGCAGCACATTGTTTTTGTTGAAAGGTGTGAACATTACCCGTGTAATGTCGTTTTCAAACACAAATGGAAACAGCGTCAGATCAGCAAAACAGAAGAAAAGCGTTTAGACATAGTCACATGTATACTTTTTAGCATCATCGTGAACTTGTTGATATTGACGAAGATACACCAATTTTGCAAATGACTTTGCACATGTGGTACAAGCAAAGGCTTTTTTGGCACCTTTACACACATGCCTCTGAACGGAGAGCGTCTATGTGCACATTTTCTGTTGCACACTTGACAGCTGTGTGGTTTTGCTCTTGAATGCCCATTCACATGAGACTCATAATCACATGCTTTCATAAATGCCTTCTCACAAACAGAACATTTATATCTAGGTCCACTGCTACAACCATGAACATCTCTCCTGTGGTCTTCTAACGTCCCTTTGTGCTTGTAGCTTATCCCACACTCTGGGCACAACTCCAAACAAACTCCCACAGTTTTCATGGGTGTTGACGTCATCAAAAGTTTTGTTGTGACCACTTCTTCTTGGGTAACATCCAAAAAGCTGTCTAAAGTCACTGCTGACAGCTCCATCTGTACAAAAAACCCAACTCCGTACCGATTAATAACTAATTCAGGAAAATATAGACAAACATGGCTAAATCAGTTGTGTGTGTGTGTGTGTGAGTGTGTGTGTGTGTGTGTGTGTGTGTGTGTGTGTGTGTGTGTGTGTGTGTGTGTGTGTGTGTGTGTGTGTGTGTGTGCGTGTGTGTGTAGACTGAGGTTATACACATCGTCTCAGTCAGTCATTAGGTAATAAAAATAGTGGTCGAAGTTTGCGGATCATGAAAAATGCGAGCTTCAGTTAAATACTGCAAGCTCGCATTTTTCATGATTTGCGAACTTCGGCCTATATAGTTACTATCGACTGTGACCCATTGTGTAACCTCTACTTATATATAAATATGTATTTATGTTGAAGTTCGACACGAAATACCCTTCTCTTAGGGAGTTAACCAAGCCGATAACCGTACGGAAAGCAATGGTAAACTGTCGGGGGAAATGAAATCACTTATAGGAGGAGCGTATCAAAGGTGGTAGGGGGAGTGTATCAATAAAATTCCGAGTGTCCTAATTAATCGTCCAAATATAGAAAGATGGAAAGCTTTGAAAGGATCATTGGTGGTTCAAAGCAAGTGTTTTAGATTAAAGAATATCCCCAGATAAACAAATCGAAGCACAATAACTGCTGCCTTGAGTAAAACGTGGGGAAAGGTAAAAATAGACTAAAATAATACTTGTTACAGCACAAATCGTGTAAGTGCTCTTCGAAATGCCATCCAAAGTAGACATATGAAAGCATGAAGTTAGTTTAGTACATTAGCAAGCAGCGCTATCAAAATCAAGTGACTCAATTGACGAAAAGAATTCTTTTTTATGCGTTTTAGTATGCGACTCACCTTTATCTCGCGTCGTTTCCGCAAACAGGATGCTAGGGGGAGTGTGCTAAGAATATTTGGATCGACGGCGTGAACATGTTGAACATGCGTTTCGGTTGCTTCGCTTTTTCTCGTTGAACAGAGAGCGACAGATTTAGAACCGACTCCAGACGGATGGGAAATGACGTAAAGATACATTTGATGTAAAGCGAGTGGCGCAATTTCACTTGATTTTTCCGAACTTTGATCATTTAGATTTCAAGTGAGCGGTCGGCATTGCACACTCAGACGATGGGCGGTGCCTTGCTGTTCCGTTACGCACCCACCGACAAAACTCGCTTTTCGGTATTTTTTTAGATAAAGAGAGTATTACCTGACAGCATTTGAAGTGTCATTCTTTAGAATAAATCATGCTGATATTGTTGAATTACATTTTTACTTTGTCTTGTTAATTTTTAGCGTGATAAACAAAAAGGGTCCCTGCCTGAACGTTATAACATTTAGAGGGTCACCTAGAATCCGTCTTGATTGGTCAAAAAGCCATATGGGGCACTGAATTGGTAATAAAGTATTCTGAAAGGAGTAAGCCTATTCCAATTTAGTCCGATATCGTGCTAACCCACTGTTATATTTTCACATGGATTGCCACCATGCTTGAGTGAGAAATCCTAAATGCCATAATTATGTTGTTTATTTCACGATAAAAATTGCATAAAGACCCGTCTCACAATTGCAACAGTAATGATATACTTTCATCGAGAGTTACAACACTTTCTTCCCTACCGATTCTTTTTGTCGAGAAAGCAAAACGAAACAAAAAAACACACACAACTATATCTTATAGTAACGTCCATTTCACCTTACTTCTCTTCTCCTCTCTCATTCCCTGTCGAAAGTTTTTTTAAATTTTTTTTATTCCACTTTGCGTGGTTTTGAATTCTAGAAGATACAATAACATAACATTTGATTCGTCAAACATAAGAATTTACTGTTTTGCGCAAGCTATATGATTAGCGCTAGCACACAATGTTGCTTTAAAAAAAAAGCCACACACACCTAAACTCTGTGGACCATTTGCATTCTCATCAAGCCCATGTTGTTACTGGTGTTGTTGTTGTTGTCGTTGAGGTAGTTACTGCCGTTACTGTTGTTGTTTATGTTGAAGTAACTGCTGCTGTTGTTTGTTATGTTCTTGTAGTTGTTGTTGTCCGAGTTGATGTTGCTGTCGTTTTTAGTGTCCTGGTTGTTATGATTTTTATTGTCGTTTTTCAAGTGTTGGCACCCTAACAATAAACCTCCCTACACATTTTCTACTTGACTAAAAACCGAACTTTCAATTCCAAATGTAACGAGTCACTTCAGGACGCCATCGCAGGTCACACTTCTAACACAAACGCCATTTCTCGCAGTGCAGTGATAACTCGGATGACACCAAGAAATAAAAGGTCGCAACAAGCGGGGTATATAAATTATATTACCCTCTCACCGTGCAGCAACGGCGCGGACGTGTAACTGTCACAGTAGGTGTTCCGTGACGTTGTACCTGGACTTAACTTTGGAGACCTCCAGCTGAACAGGGACATGCGTGAGGTAGATAAATCTGAGCCCACGTCTTCCAGACATGACGAGGTGTTACGTATAAGACCCCAAAGCTGTTTGTAACACAATACGAGGATTTAAAAGACTTGGCTTTTACCTTTGTTTTACAGCGCAAATGTCGTGGAGCTGTTTTAAAGAATTCTTTGTGGAAGATAATTGCGGAGACGGCTGCAGGTGATGAAAACTGCGTGTTTGGTAGCGTTTCGAGTGTGTGTGTGTGTGTGTGTGCGTGTGTGTGTGTGTGTGTGTGTGTGTGTGAGAGAGAGAGAGAGAGAGAGAGAG